>NW_027184142.1:0-31993 GCF_963966145.1 Tenebrio molitor | reverse complement strand
ACAGACCCGTATAATGTAGATTCATAGCTTTAAGTACTAGATAATTAAGAAAACAATTTTTTTTGTCGATTAATTGTAAACAATTGCAGAATAAAAACTCGTCAAACGGTAAAGGTTGTCGTTCGATCACCGAAGGTAAGCCACGCGGGCAGCGGTCAGCACTTGGACGGGTGACCGGTTCATTATATTCCTTCCGTGAGTTTAACAAAGATAACATATGCAAATGTCGTAAGTGCGACGAGGAAGACGGCGATCTTTTAATGTAAAAAAAATATATATTAGGTTACGCGTACATGCCACTTTGACTGCTGCTTTATTTTTTTGGTTTTTAAATAATTAGAGATCTGAATTCAACATATCAGTTCTATGTTATAATGGACAGACAATGTTGTATTCTTGGCCCCTAACACGTTAAGACCAACATAAAAACTAGAATAACTTACCATTCGTTAAACGTTAAACAATTTCGAACCACGTTTTTTTGAGCTCGAACAAACTCATAACACAACACTCATTTATTAGTCACTGGACCATTGTAAAACGAGAAGAGAGAAAAACCATGCGAAACTATTTTTAAAACGAAGAGAATAAAGGTTTTAAATGGTAGGGCTGTATGACAGACTTGTCAATTATCGTGGGGGGTACGGCTGAGATTTATGACGAAATCGAGCGGCGCCGGCGGTCGGTCACTTTCACGAAAGAGGTCTAAACACGGGTCGTTTACGATACCCTCTGGTTACTAGAAAAGTTCTAGACAGATGTTTGTCGGCTTTTCGAGGTATTTATTTGTGAGTCCAAAGACTCAATGGAGTAATATCGGACTGAAATTCCAAGATTTTGCTGTGTAATCCAAAAAACTATGTTCCTCGTAACATTTAACGATGTGTTAATTCAACTATTATTTTAATTTTTCGTATACGTATTTATACTAAAAAGTACAGCGCTTCCAACAGTGAATTGTGAATTGAAAATGTTTCAAAGAAAGATCGATAGTTTTGAAAAAAATTACATATTAATAAATTTAGATAGATTTAGAAGTATACATTGCACTTACTTTTCAAAATTATTGTACTTCTGATTTGGTTGAAATAACATAATATGTAGCAGTCATAGTCTTGTGTACATTGCAGTCGCGGCTGGTGTTGGGTAAAACCTTTATTTTTTAGGGGGTCATTACCCAAATGACCTCATGGACCAGCCGTTCCTGTTAGGTTTTATATATCAAATTGATTCGTCTGTCTTTTTCATCATGCCTTCGAAAAGCGAGCTCCTGTTTCGCCAAAGTAACTGTGACGTCAATTAAATACGATAATAAAATTCGGTTTTTCCGAACTTATTGTGAGTGAGAGCAGTGAGAGCATCTTCTTTTCGTATCCCACCTCCACCCGGCGGCAGTAGTGCAGTGCTTATCAACATAATTACCGGCGTCTCGCCTCCACATTTTGACTTTTTTGTGTTTTATGTGTTCTCTAAGTCCAAAATTTTTAAATTTTTAAAAAGAGATTGCGGTACTATTCCTGTTGCTGAAATTATAATAATATATTTATTAATTTTTGTATTATATGTCTGTGTTATATTGTGTGAATTTGGAACAGCTATATCTAAAAGATATGCTTGCTTTTGTTGTTTATTTAAAATAATAATGTCTGGTCTGTTATGCTGAATGTGAATGTCAGTTAAAACTGTGCGATCAAAATATAATTTGTAATTGTCATTTTCTAAACAACTTTCTGGTTTATAAATGTAATGTGGTTGTGTATCCTTTAATAAATTGAATTTAACTGCTAAATTCATGTGTATAATTTTTGCGAATATATCATGACGTTTTTTATATTCGCTGTGAGCCAAAACGGTGCAAGATCTTGTATTGCAAATATAAAACCCTCAGCTCTTTAAAATATCTCCCATGTAAAGACTTTTGTTTTATATTTGCTATAGTGTCATATCACGAGCTCTATTGAGAAAATAATTTTTTAGTGAAGCAATTTGATTGTGTTGTAGAATTTCTAGATTTGAAAAACCCCTACCACCATTTTCGCGTGGTAAATTAAATCTTTCAACAGCAGATTTGGGGTGATGTTTACAAAATTTTGTAAAGAGAACTCTAGTTTGAATATTTATATTCTTTAAATTAGTTTTGGACCATTTTATAACACCAAAAGAATAGATTTAATTTGATTTGATTGATTAATACCTAAATATTTATAAAATTCTCCTTTATTTAAATTTTTAATGATTTCTCCTTCTTTAGTTATATATTCTAAATTTTCGTAATGACCACGACATATTGATTGATTTTCAGTTATTGTTAAGTTTTATGTCATCCATATAAAGAAGGTGATTTAATTTAATATTAATTTTATAAATTTTAAGAATTTTAATTAACCATGAATGTGGTACTGAATCATAGGCTTTTTTGTAGTCTATGAATTGTTGTTGCATTATTTTCCAAACGTTTGAGACTTAAAATATTCGTCAAATGTTCTTCTTTTTTTAAATCAGAATACCCCTGACAAATCCGAACATTTTGTTTTGCGGTAGATAAAAGTAAACATGGGCCAAGACAGAATATTAATATTCGGTGTGGAATTTTCCTGCGTTCTTGTTCATTTCTATCGAAGTGCTCACGAAAAGTTGTGAATATCAACACTTTGTAATTGTCGTAGTGAAAAATAAAAAAGATAGCTATGGGGCACAACTTATTTCGCACTTCATTAGAAAAGTAACAGTATTAAAATAAAAAAAATATTTTTCTAAATTTCGAACGTTAGGTCTATCCTGACCAGCCGCCAATTAGTGGTATTATTTTATTTTTTGCTGTTTTCCACAATAGTTATTTTTATATTAAATCATTGATTCAAAAAATTGAAATTAAAAATTCAAATTTTTGAAGGAACTCTGAAGTTTCAATGCAGTGACCATGTTGCTAGGTAACTAATAAAAAACAGTGCGTGAAATGAAAAACAGAAATAGTCGTATGCGTTTTGTATGGTTTCTATGGTTTCGATCTTACTAACAATGCAATGAAAATGACCCACTTCAGGCACAGATAACTATGCGTGAATTTCAATTTTTTGAATCAATTATATAAAAACAAAATTGATTTGGCGGCCGCTACACAAAAGTGGTGGGAGGCGAGAACCTGTTTCCGCCGGTCAATTTTAAAATTAATAAATTTTCCCTGGATACGTATTCGACTTATCCGGTACGAGTTATTTTTAAATTAACTTAATGGCCCGTTGCTCTTGTTCTTTTTACATTGAATATGCGATGTTTTGGCATCGTTAGCAATAGTACAATACTCACGCATTTTTAATCTAAAATTAACAAAACTTGAATGGATCGGGATTATCACACTTCTGAATTGAAGTTTTCATTCGTTTAAAATATAATTGATAGTAATACGTAATGCGGATTGCCTAAACGTTGCTTCCATCACGTCAACATCACACATTCACGTTCGCCCGTAGAAATGGCGTGATGCACACGAAATCGATCCAAAAAGGCTCATAATATTTGTGTCACGCGAATCTACGTCGAAAACTAGAAAAAAAAAAAATTCAATTCGAATTTCAATAATCGAAACGATGCGTCGTCGATACTAAACGTAGGTAGTAACTAAAGTGTGATCGGGTGCGATAAAAGTGTCCGTCAATAATCATCATCCGACAATCATTTAATAGACGAACGCTAATTTTTGGCACTCACTCGGACGACAGAACCAGTCCAGACGGAAACCGGGGCGCGGGGTGGGTGGGTGGTTGTATGTCCGTGAATCTGTCCGGCGCGCGTCAACATTTCAGTTATCGTCGCGAGAGTTAAAACGAAAGGTGGTTAGTGTGAAAGTGACGTTTTTTCGTGGAGACACGTTACGAAGGGTGAGTACCTAATATAATATAAAACCAACCGAAAACCCACAATAGTGCCCCGGTTTATTATCGTGAATAGGTGTTTGGTAAATATTTTCTGTATTCCAACTAGCAAGTCTTTTATCAAAAAACTCCGGCAACATGGCTATTGTGGTATTGTTGATACCACCTAACTGAAGAACTTAGTTAATAACTAAGTCGACGATTTTATCGGGAAATTGAACGGAGAAACAAAAATAGCTCTTAGCGACAGTTGCCTGAAGTCGCAAATAACGGCGATTGACGAAATCACGTTTTTTTTATTTTAATTCCAATGAACAATACACAGGGTCACAATTATCTGTTATGTATTCTATAATGTTTTGCAAAGTAAATAATGTGAGTTGTCATGCGTAATATTAATTAGCTAAGTAATTTTTGCAAGTATTTTATGTCAGATATGCAATGTATAATAACGTAATGTTGCAAAGTATTTTAATTTTTATGCTAGGTAGAGATAATAACTCGACAATAACTCTTCTCTAATGAAAAAAAAAATAGAAAATGATTTAGGAACATAAAAAATCTCATTAAAACAGGAACAATTGAAATTAAAATAAACATAACATTCTGTACTAAAGTACAGTTTTGTTCACTCCTTTTTTCAAAGTCTTCTGTCCTCTCATTTGCACATACTGCTATTCCAAAACAGTGAAATTGTCTGTTTCAGGGAATCCTTAACGTTCCTTGCTAATGTCAACAACGTTTTCGATGAAACAAAGAGTCGGAAAAATGTCGGCTCATTGTATTCAATAACATACGCGACTACAAAACCATCTGTATCATTTGTAGGAATCGCGGTTTTTTCGATGAGAATTCGTTCTAATTTTTTCTTTCTTAAAAAAGCTAAGTAATTTTAATTTCACTAAAGATGAACATTTAGGCTATATGCTGGGTAATGCAAATCCATCAACCATCAACTAGGTTGTTCAGCAGATGTACGATTGTTTATTTGATTTCTTCTTCCGAAGAGTTGTATTCTGGCAAAATAGAAATTTATTCATAACATAACCTCAATCAACTAAATTATTTCGAATACAATAACCACATAACTACAAGTTGGATAGGCATGGGTGCAAAATACCGATAATGCATGAAACCTAATAATAATAATAATGACATAATAAAAGTTAATTAAAAATCGCTGTTTCACGTCTTTTTCTTTTTTGTTCGAGAGTTTTTGTGGTTCTGAAAAGAACCGTTTATAAATGTGTCGAAAACGAAAAACATCTATTTCGAACTGGTGTACTTGGTGACGGCTTTGGTACCTTCGGAGACGGCGTGCTTGGCCAACTCACCGGGCAACAACAGACGCACGGCAGTTTGAATTTCTCTGCTGGTGATCGTCGAACGTTTGTTGTAGTGTGCCAGACGGGAAGCTTCAGCGGCGATACGTTCGAAGATGTCGTTCACGAAACTGTTCATTATGCTCATAGCCTTACTAGAGATACCGGTGTCGGGATGGACTTGTTTCAACACCTTGTAGATGTAGATGGCATAGCTCTCCTTCCTCCTGCGCTTCTTTTTTTTGTCGCTCTTGGAAATGTTCTTCTGAGCTTTCCCGGCCTTCTTGGCTGCCTTACCACTTGTCTTCGGCGGCATTTTTCAATTCAATTCGATTCAACAAACTCGCGAACTGCTCTGACTCGTGTGCGTGCGTTAACTTTGCACCACCACCTTTCTGATAGGTAGTGTGTTCACCAGAACCCCACCTGAAAACGGGCTCCCACCAATCGTCACGTCCTATTCTCCTATCACGGAGGCTATAAATTCGAAGCACAGCTACCAGCTTTTACAATCGACGAGTCCCGTCCGTCAGTTTTATTACTTCTCGTGGTGTCTAACGAACGAACTTAAAATGTCAGGTCGCGGTAAAGGAGGTAAAGTGAAGGGAAAAGCGAAATCCCGTTCGAGCCGTGCCGGTCTCCAGTTTCCGGTGGGTAGGATACATCGTCTTCTCAGAAAAGGAAATTACGCGGAACGCGTCGGTGCAGGAGCTCCCGTCTATTTGGCCGCCGTCATGGAGTACTTAGCCGCCGAAGTTCTAGAATTGGCAGGAAACGCTGCCCGTGACAACAAGAAGACACGTATTATACCGCGTCATCTGCAGCTGGCCATCAGAAACGACGAGGAATTGAACAAACTCCTGTCCGGAGTTACGATCGCCCAAGGCGGTGTCTTACCCAACATTCAGGCCGTACTTTTACCCAAAAAAACCGAGAAGAAACCTTAAACGAACGATCGATCCATCTCCGTGGCGAAAACTCAAAATATCGGCCCTTCTCAGGGCCACTATAGCTTTTTTTTTTCGTAAAATGACCGATGCATCTTTTCTTTTTGTATTATTATCATTTACGACTGCAATGCCAAAAGGAAAGCAAGGGGTGTTTACGATCTTGGTACATTTATCAGGTAGTCAGTTAGTAATAATTGTCCGTTGTTTCTCGAAAGAACATCATGTTTCTTTTTTTTCCTCTTATTTTTATTTTGTGGTTCTGAAAAGAACCGATTTTGTATTTCGTATTTTATTCTGGTTTTCTCGAACGGTGAAGAGCGCCAGGAAATTAACCTCCGAAACCGTAGAGGGTGCGTCCTTGACGTTTCAAAGCGTAGACGACGTCCATCGCTGTCACGGTTTTACGTTTGGCGTGTTCCGTGTAGGTGACGGCATCTCGGATGACATTTTCCAAGAACACTTTCAGGACTCCGCGAGTTTCTTCGTAGATCAAACCGGAAATACGTTTCACGCCGCCACGACGAGCCAATCTTCTGATAGCGGGTTTCGTGATGCCCTGGATGTTGTCACGCAGGACTTTGCGATGACGCTTCGCTCCTCCTTTTCCCAATCCTTTGCCTCCTTTACCGCGACCGGTCATCTTTTCAGATTATTTCAACTGACACAAAATACCTGCACACCTCGTCCCTAGGAAGTCAACTACCGCAAAATTTCAACTAACGGAGCCTTATATAGATTCAACGGTTCACCATCGACCAATCGACGAAGTCAGCCGTTGACTTTGTTCACGTATAAAAGTACAATTTAATATGGCGGAATTTTTAGTACCCGTTTACCTTTCGACGCGTGCACGTCTAACGATCGTCAGAGTCGATTTTAATAATTGTCAGTTTTGTTTTTCATTCGTTTCATTCGAAATGGCCAGGACCAAGCAGACCGCACGCAAGTCCACCGGAGGAAAAGCCCCCAGGAAACAACTGGCTACCAAAGCGGCCAGGAAAAGCGCTCCCGCCACTGGCGGCGTCAAGAAGCCCCACCGTTACAGACCTGGTACCGTGGCTCTGCGTGAGATCCGTCGTTACCAGAAAAGTACCGAGTTGCTCATCCGCAAGCTTCCCTTTCAACGTTTGGTGAGGGAGATCGCTCAGGATTTCAAAACCGATTTGCGCTTCCAAAGCTCCGCCGTGATGGCCCTCCAGGAAGCGAGCGAAGCTTACTTGGTCGGTCTGTTCGAGGACACGAATTTGTGCGCCATCCACGCCAAACGTGTAACCATCATGCCAAAGGACATCCAACTTGCCAGACGTATTCGGGGTGAACGCGCTTAAATTTTTCCACATCGTGTTTCGGAAGAACAACACGAAACACGAATTTTATAACAAAAAAATCGGTTCTTTTCAGAACCTCAAACTTTACAGGCAAAAAAAAAAATATATCGCCCTTCAACCGGAAATGAATAAAATAAAAATGTCAATAATCGGTCGGTCCTCTCGATTCGGGTTGGGTTGCGGTCGTTCGTAAAATTTTATTGCATCCTGTCATCACCTACCTGCCAGCTGATGCTATCTATTTTATTTGGTTTCGCCGTAAGGATAGTTTTATTTCTTTTTTTCGTCGTAGATTATCGTGTGGCCCTGAAAAGGGCCATTTGTGCGTGCCCCGTTGCCGGTAGTACGATGATGACGTCGGAACGAGGCACAGCCGAACGAACATGAGTCGAGTATCCATCCACGTTTCTCACTTTTTCCTCTTCGGCGAAGCGGCCTTTTTCACCTTGACAGGAATGGCTTTGGCTGTCTTGGGTTTGGGTGCTTTGGGTTTTTTAGTCGGACCAGCCTTGTTAGATTTCTTCGCTTTGGAAGGCGATCGGGGTTTCGGGGCGGCTCTAGTTTTCTTTTCTGCCGAGGAGGCGGCCGATTTCTTGGCTTTCGCTGCGGCGGCGGAGGCAGCGACGGCGCTCTTCTTTTCGGCAGCAGTCTTCTTCGCTTTGGGGGAGGCTTGTTTTTTGGCTGTCTTCGAGGAAGCCTTGTCGGAAGTCGTCGCGACGGCGGTACGTTTGGCGGATGATTTTTTCGTCTTGGATGCGGCGGACGAAGCGGGTTTCCTCTTGTCGGAGGCGGAGGCGACTTTGGCACCACCGGAGGTGGACGAGGCGAGCTTGAACGAACCCGACGCGCCCTTACCTTTCGTCTGAACCAGAGATCCCGACGCCACGGCGCCTTTCAGATATTTCTTGATGAAAGGGGCGACCTTTTCGGCGTCGACTTTGTAATTTGCGGCGACGAACTTCTTGATGGCCTGAAGAGACGATCCTCCGCGTTCCTTGAGTCCCTTGATGGCGTTGTTTACCATCTCGGATGTCGGAGGATGGGACGGTTTCGCCCTGGGATTTTTCGCTTTTTTCTCTTTCTTCGCGTGGGATTGAGGGGTGGCAGCGGAACCGGTGGTGACCGATGATGCTGTTTGATTTTCGACGTCGGCCATCTTTCACGTTAAAACGTTAAAAGTTAATAATAATTATTGAAAAAACACTTGCTCACACACGTACACTTCGAGCACCTCGTGAACGAGAATTGAACAAAAAAATTTTCTAAGTCTTTATAAAATAGTCGCCACTGCGGACGGAAGACTGAACGCGCACCGCGTCCGCCGTCGAAGAAATTGCAGGCCTCGGAATCGTTGCCCGCGTGATGGCATCGTCCTCTTTCCTCGATCACCATCGCCACCGTGTGATCAAGCTGGCCGAACTCGGTTTCCGAAGTTTCCCTGGAGATAGCGAAGTTCGTCTCGGAACGTCGGTGGGTTTCGAATCAGGTACACGCCCCTCCAACCACCAGCCCTAAATCCGGGTCGTCACGGTTTCGATTCGGGACCGACGGTTTACGTCGGCGGTGCGGGGTAGACGCGTCGATTCCGGGAATCCATATTTCGTTCGCCGAAATATTGGTCCATCTCTTCCCGGAATACCGCGCCACCTTCTCGATTTTACGACATCTTCGCGTCGCCAAACGCTTCCGAAACGGTCGAAGCACAGAAAGGACCTGGTGTTCGAACCGAGGCAATTCCGACAACAGGATGCCGCGAACCGCCTCTCCGACGTTCAGGTCGATCGTTTTCGGCGGAAGTTGAAACGGGACGAGTCGACGACGGGTCCCGTTGCCGTCCGGACCCTTCGGGACGGCCGAAAGTCCGTCGAGAGGATCATCCGAAAGGAGACGGTCTTCATCGTCCGACCGATGCCGCACCTACGAGTTTTCCGATATTTTCTTCAACGGATCTTCAGGTTTTCTTCCTTTCTTCCGTCTTTCTCTCTTCGTAATTTCGTGTCCGACCTGCGTCGTCCGAAGTCGGGGTGAAGATCGAAGAAAAAACGCCAAAAATAACAACTCGTCAGCCACGCACACCGCGTTCGAATGTCTAACGGTCCAACTTGGATTTTCGAAGATCGCCGAATCCGAGGGACGATAAATAATAATAATAATAATAATAATGGTAATAAATAATAATGTTAATAATAATAATAATGATATGATGATTATAACGATAATTATTATAGATAGGTAAATAGAAACACAGGTCTCCTCTCGAAAATCGGAACTTCCTGATATTACTTACATATTTCGGTCGATCCAAATGTGGGAATCTCGTCGTCGTCGGAGCAAGCAGCGCGGTAGGTGGGGTGAAATTCTGGATTTTCCACCGCCGCCGGCGGTCGAAAAATGTGCGACGCGGGAGATCGCCAGTCCGTCTAGTAGTCTCTCTTGTCGTTAGAGCGTGACGTGGTGGTTGTTGTGGGATTTCCCGTTAGTTCGGTCCGACGTCGGTCGTCAGAGGGTAAGTGCATACGGAAACGAAACGCATCGCGTTTTGATGTTCATATTCGTGCATCGGAATGTTAAAAGCAATATATTTTACACCAACGATCACACCTAAACACCACGGCAACGGCCATACCACGTTGAAAAGCACCGGTTCTCGTCCGATCACCAGTCTCGTCCGAGCAATCGAAGCGAGCACACGCGAGTCAGAGAGCTATTGTTTTTTGCGAACCGAGTGATATATTATATAATCTTAAACCAAAAGTGAAGTGAAGTGAAGTGTTACTTTCCAGTGTTACAGTGCCAAAAGTAAGGAACTTAAAGGTGGCCCGCAGAAGGCCTTGTGACGGCACGGACAGTGAAGAAGACAGAAAGATGAAAAAGAGACCACCACCTAAGAATTCGATAACCACGACAGAACCTATGGAAACGACGGGACCATCGGGAAACAGGTTCGCTGCCCTGTCGGACCACGAGGATACCGACATCCAAGAGGAAGACGCTATAGGGGACGAAGAGGAAGAGGCAAACCCAACAGAAGAAAGTGACGAAAAACCGCCACCAATAGTCCTACATGGAAAGTATGAACATAAAAAGCTTCTGGACCTAAGCGCACAGAGCACAGAAAAAGGGGTGAGTCTGAAATTTACACGCGAGAATACAATCATATACGCCAAAACCATCAAAGACTTTAACGCTCTAAAAGAGAACTTAAAAAAGAGCAGTAAGGCCGAATGGCACACGTACGCAACGAAAAAAGAAAAAACACACGGATTTGTCGCGTACGGGTTAGATAATAACCCCACACCGGAAGACATAAAAAGGGACCTCGAGGATAAGGGAATCAACTGTAAAAACGCTTATCGCATGAAAAACACAAACACCCCCCTTTATGTAATAATTACCGACAACAAGACAACACTAAGAGATCTGGAAACAAATGCCAGAACGATAGAATACGTAGTCGTCCGGTGGAAGAAACTAATCAATAGAAGAGCGATCGTGCAATGCCACAACTGCCAAACCTGGGGTCACGCAGCATCAAACTGCTTCGCGGCCACCCGGTGCCTGAAGTGCGCTAAAAATCACAGAACAAGCGAATGCACCCTAAAAAGGGAAAGCGAGGACGACCAAAAAATGATCCGCTGTAGTAACTGCGGTCAAGGACACCTAGCAAATAGTCCACAATGCGAGGTCTACGTCGCGCGAAAAAACTTCCTGGAAAAAGCCAAGTCGACCATAACCGAAAAAATACCAAAACAAAGTTACGTGCCAGCGCCGATACCAGTAAAAAACCCATGGACAACGAATAGAAACACCAACGAGCCGAGCCGCAATCCCGCCGCCGCCCACATGAATGCCACCAGGGCACGCCTCGCCGAAGAGGTAGCGGCCCAATCCACCGCCACGACAGCGGCAATAAACAAGGAATCGATGAACGACTTCAACGTATTTGTACAAATTTTGGATGAATTGAAAAAACTAAAAGAAAAGGTCGACTTCGGCAAGATATTACGCAACTTGAAAAAACTAAACGAGAAAACAACTAAAGAAAGTACCACGAGCGAGATAATAATTAATTTAATGTCGTTAGATCTGCCGGCCTTGACCGAGTAAGCGCACAGAATAAGATAAAAATCACAACGTGGAACGCTAACGGATTAACAAATAAAACGCACGAATTGACAACATTCCTCCAAACACACAAACCCCATGTGTTAGTAGTCACCGAAACCAAACTAATAGCGACGGACAAAATAAAATTCCCGAACTACACAATCACCCGGAAAGATCGAGGCAACGCACGAACGAGAGGAGGCGGCGTACTCATCGCAGTCAGGAAAGGAATTCCGTACAGCACAAAGAACGCCCCGTTAACCAGCGTAGAAACGGCTGCGATACAAATAGCCGGTACGGGCCTCACTATCGTCGGCGCCTACAACCCGCCCCATAACTATTTCAAAATAAGCGAGCTGGAAAAAATCATGGGAATAGCAACAACAACAATTGTCGCCGGTGACTTGAACGCAAAACACAAGGAATGGAACTGTGCCACGAATGAAACCAACGGCGCAGTACTCAAGAAATTCGCTGACACACGAGCAATAACGATAAATCACCCCCTGGAACCGACGCATATCCCATACAATGGCACAAGCCCCACCACCATAGACATCTATCTAATGAAAAACATCACAAATTATTCCAGGGCCAAGGCGATCAATGAACTTAACTCAGACCATCTCCCAGTCACAATAGAAGTCCAGCACAACAGCCAAGAGGAGCCAACAAGAACATTCAGAAGCTTCGAAAATACTGACTGGAAAAAATTCAGGCAGGAAATGAACCGAAAGACCAAAATCACCAGCAACATAAGAACCATCGAACAGCTTGAGGCGGAAGTAGCCGAATTTACCAAGATCCTCGCAGAAACGATTAAATCACATACCAAAGTAATCAAAATCACCGAGCGCGACGGCATACCCGACGAAACAAAGAGCCTGATCACGGACAGAAACAAAATCCGGAAGCTATACCAAAGGACAGGGGATGGAGACTGCAAAAAGAAGCTCATCGAACTTAATGAAAAGATAACCAGGAGCCTGATAACGCAGAAAAACAACGCATGGAAGGCAAAACTCAGGGAAGCAAATCCGCAGGACAATACGTTATGGAAGATCGCCAAAACATTAAAGAAAAACCGGACAGAAATACCACCCCTACTAACAGAAAACGGCAGCCAAGCCATAACGGAAAGGGAAAAAGCGGAAGCCCTCGTGGAATACTTCCAAAGCGTCCACCTACCCAAAATAACAAACACCCCTGAGCAAGAACAAATCGATGAAGAGGCCCGAACGCTCTTAGGAAAAACACTCGTCCAGAGCAAAGAATACTGGGAGGGGATGCGCACGAACCCCCACGAAATCTTCAAAACACTAAAAAATCTCAAGAAGAACAAGGCGCCCGGAGAAGACGATGTACGTAACATAGCCCTGAGAAACCTTCCAAAGAAATCGGTAGTACAACTGTGCTACATCACCAACGCCATCATTAAATTAAACCACTACCCGAAGGCTTTCAAGGAGGCACTCGTGGTTCCCATACCAAAGCCTGGAAAGAGCAAAGGAACAACCGCCAGCTACCGACCAATCAGTCTCCTCAGCGCCACGTCCAAAATCGTGGAGAAGGTGTTAATGAGGAGGCTGAACAGGATCGCAAAACAACATGATATGGAAAAGACCACCCAAGCAGGATTTAGAAAGAACCACAACACGACAATCCAACTGGTACGAGTAATAAATGACATAACATCAGAATTCAACAAGAGCAAGACCACGGCGATGACACTCATAGACCTCGAAAAAGCCTTCGATTCGATGTGGATCAACGGCCTCATTAAGAAAATGAACGACGGCGGCATAGACCCGAACTTTACAAGACTAATTCACAGCTACCTCTCAAAAAGAACAATAAAAGTAAAGGTCAACAGCACAATATCAACACCTAGAACGATCGACAGCGGCGTACCCCAGGGATCAGTCCTAGGGCCCATTCTTTTTAATCTGTACACGCACGACATCCCAGATTTCCAAAAAACAAAAACAGCCCTGTATGCAGACGACATGGCCACCTACGCGCACTCGTACTACGCGCAGGCGGCCCTGACACAGAACCAAATACACGTGAGAATGCTGGAGAAGTACTACACGAGATGGAAGCTGAAGATAAACGAATCAAAAACCGAAAACATCATCTTCGCAAGGAAGAGGACAAACATCAAACTAATAACGAAACTCAAAGTAGGCGACCATACGATACCACCGAAAGACACCGTAAAGTATTTGGGCCTCCAGCTGGATGCCCGCCTGAACCTAAAGAGGCATATCAAGACGGCCACAACCAAGGGCAACGCGGCAATCCGCATCCTGTACCCGCTGCTGAACAGGAACAGTGGAATGTCGCAAGAAAACAAAACACTGCTGTACAAACAAGTAATAAGACCAATAATAACGTATGGGGCCCCAATACTGAGTCACATTTCGAACTACACGATGCAGCCCCTGGAGGTTCTGCAGAACAAATGCATGAGGCTCGCCACCGGCGCGCCAAGATACACTAGAATTACAGACCTGAGGGAGAGGACCGGCCTGCCATCCATCCGCGAGCACATAACGGCCACAGCAGAAAGATTTTTTAGGAGAAACCGCAACCACCCGCTGATCGCCAGCACGATGCAACTAAGCAAGCAAACACATAAACTACTGCACCACGACATAGACATGACATCCGACAAGCCCAAACACGGGCACAAAAGAAAATGAAGTTACTTCACAACTGTATATACTGTACATATCTTAGAATAGGTCAGAGTAGGTTACTATAAGCTAGGCTAGCGTAGGGCACAACTAAGCAGCAGGGTACCAACCTGCATTTATCTGTAAATATGTATAGCTAGTTGTAATTGTATATATCCTAGTCATTAGTTAGCTTTAAGTCAGAGGACCAAGTTGCGGGGTTTCGCTTTTTTCCCCGATAAGATAATTGATGCACAAAGCAGAAGAAATTGGGATAAATTCCTCATCGCACACATAAAATTGTTAATGACCATACTGGTCAGAAAACTGAATATACTTAGGGCTCGAATAGGAACCTAGCTTGTAACATGTATATACTCTGTAACTCACCAATCAAATCGTAATAAAGCTCTTTTCAATTTCAATTTCAATTTCGTCCGATCACCGAAGTTAAGCAACGTCGGGCGCGGTCAGTACTTGGATGGGTGACCGCTTGGGAACACCGCGTGCCGTTGCCCCCCAACACTTTTTGTTTTTTTTTGAAATCCATAGCAACCACCGAACCGATTTGTTTTTCGTGCAGGTATTCGGAAACATGCACAGACCCGTATAATGTAGATTCATAGCTTTAAGTACTAGATAATTAAGAAAACAATTTTTTTTGTCGATTAATTGTAAACAATTGCAGAATAAAAACTCGTCAAACGGTAAAGGTTGTCGTTCGATCACCGAAGGTAAGCCACGCGGGCAGCGGTCAGCACTTGGACGGGTGACCGGTTCATTATATTCCTTCCGTGAGTTTAACAAAGATAACATATGCAAATGTCGTAAGTGCGACGAGGAAGACGGCGATCTTTTAATGTAAAAAAAATATATATTAGGTTACGCGTACATGCCACTTTGACTGCTGCTTTATTTTTTTGGTTTTTAAATAATTAGAGATCTGAATTCAACATATCAGTTCTATGTTATAATGGACAGACAATGTTGTATTCTTGGCCCCTAACACGTTAAGACCAACATAAAAACTAGAATAACTTACCATTCGTTAAACGTTAAACAATTTCGAACCACGTTTTTTTGAGCTCGAACAAACTCATAACACAACACTCATTTATTAGTCACTGGACCATTGTAAAACGAGAAGAGAGAAAAACCATGCGAAACTATTTTTAAAACGAAGAGAATAAAGGTTTTAAATGGTAGGGCTGTATGACAGACTTGTCAATTATCGTGGGGGGTACGGCTGAGATTTATGACGAAATCGAGCGGCGCCGGCGGTCGGTCACTTTCACGAAAGAGGTCTAAACACGGGTCGTTTACGATACCCTCTGGTTACTAGAAAAGTTCTAGACAGATGTTTGTCGGCTTTTCGAGGTATTTATTTGTGAGTCCAAAGACTCAATGGAGTAATATCGGACTGAAATTCCAAGATTTTGCTGTGTAATCCAAAAAACTATGTTCCTCGTAACATTTAACGATGTGTTAATTCAACTATTATTTTAATTTTTCGTATACGTATTTATACTAAAAAGTACAGCGCTTCCAACAGTGAATTGTGAATTGAAAATGTTTCAAAGAAAGATCGATAGTTTTGAAAAAAATTACATATTAATAAATTTAGATAGATTTAGAAGTATACATTGCACTTACTTTTCAAAATTATTGTACTTCTGATTTGGTTGAAATAACATAATATGTAGCAGTCATAGTCTTGTGTACATTGCAGTCGCGGCTGGTGTTGGGTAAAACCTTTATTTTTTAGGGGGTCATTACCCAAATGACCTCATGGACCAGCCGTTCCTGTTAGGTTTTATATATCAAATTGATTCGTCTGTCTTTTTCATCATGCCTTCGAAAAGCGAGCTCCTGTTTCGCCAAAGTAACTGTGACGTCAATTAAATACGATAATAAAATTCGGTTTTTCCGAACTTATTGTGAGTGAGAGCAGTGAGAGCATCTTCTTTTCGTATCCCACCTCCACCCGGCGGCAGTAGTGCAGTGCTTATCAACATAATTACCGGCGTCTCGCCTCCACATTTTGACTTTTTTGTGTTTTATGTGTTCTCTAAGTCCAAAATTTTTAAATTTTTAAAAAGAGATTGCGGTACTATTCCTGTTGCTGAAATTATAATAATATATTTATTAATTTTTGTATTATATGTCTGTGTTATATTGTGTGAATTTGGAACAGCTATATCTAAAAGATATGCTTGCTTTTGTTGTTTATTTAAAATAATAATGTCTGGTCTGTTATGCTGAATGTGAATGTCAGTTAAAACTGTGCGATCAAAATATAATTTGTAATTGTCATTTTCTAAACAACTTTCTGGTTTATAAATGTAATGTGGTTGTGTATCCTTTAATAAATTGAATTTAACTGCTAAATTCATGTGTATAATTTTTGCGAATATATCATGACGTTTTTTATATTCGCTGTGAGCCAAAACGGTGCAAGATCTTGTATTGCAAATATAAAACCCTCAGCTCTTTAAAATATCTCCCATGTAAAGACTTTTGTTTTATATTTGCTATAGTGTCATATCACGAGCTCTATTGAGAAAATAATTTTTTAGTGAAGCAATTTGATTGTGTTGTAGAATTTCTAGATTTGAAAAACCCCTACCACCATTTTCGCGTGGTAAATTAAATCTTTCAACAGCAGATTTGGGGTGATGTTTACAAAATTTTGTAAAGAGAACTCTAGTTTGAATATTTATATTCTTTAAATTAGTTTTGGACCATTTTATAACACCAAAAGAATAGATTTAATTTGATTTGATTGATTAATACCTAAATATTTATAAAATTCTCCTTTATTTAAATTTTTAATGATTTCTCCTTCTTTAGTTATATATTCTAAATTTTCGTAATGACCACGACATATTGATTGATTTTCAGTTATTGTTAAGTTTTATGTCATCCATATAAAGAAGGTGATTTAATTTAATATTAATTTTATAAATTTTAAGAATTTTAATTAACCATGAATGTGGTACTGAATCATAGGCTTTTTTGTAGTCTATGAATTGTTGTTGCATTATTTTCCAAACGTTTGAGACTTAAAATATTCGTCAAATGTTCTTCTTTTTTTAAATCAGAATACCCCTGACAAATCCGAACATTTTGTTTTGCGGTAGATAAAAGTAAACATGGGCCAAGACAGAATATTAATATTCGGTGTGGAATTTTCCTGCGTTCTTGTTCATTTCTATCGAAGTGCTCACGAAAAGTTGTGAATATCAACACTTTGTAATTGTCGTAGTGAAAAATAAAAAAGATAGCTATGGGGCACAACTTATTTCGCACTTCATTAGAAAAGTAACAGTATTAAAATAAAAAAAATATTTTTCTAAATTTCGAACGTTAGGTCTATCCTGACCAGCCGCCAATTAGTGGTATTATTTTATTTTTTGCTGTTTTCCACAATAGTTATTTTTATATTAAATCATTGATTCAAAAAATTGAAATTAAAAATTCAAATTTTTGAAGGAACTCTGAAGTTTCAATGCAGTGACCATGTTGCTAGGTAACTAATAAAAAACAGTGCGTGAAATGAAAAACAGAAATAGTCGTATGCGTTTTGTATGGTTTCTATGGTTTCGATCTTACTAACAATGCAATGAAAATGACCCACTTCAGGCACAGATAACTATGCGTGAATTTCAATTTTTTGAATCAATTATATAAAAACAAAATTGATTTGGCGGCCGCTACACAAAAGTGGTGGGAGGCGAGAACCTGTTTCCGCCGGTCAATTTTAAAATTAATAAATTTTCCCTGGATACGTATTCGACTTATCCGGTACGAGTTATTTTTAAATTAACTTAATGGCCCGTTGCTCTTGTTCTTTTTACATTGAATATGCGATGTTTTGGCATCGTTAGCAATAGTACAATACTCACGCATTTTTAATCTAAAATTAACAAAACTTGAATGGATCGGGATTATCACACTTCTGAATTGAAGTTTTCATTCGTTTAAAATATAATTGATAGTAATACGTAATGCGGATTGCCTAAACGTTGCTTCCATCACGTCAACATCACACATTCACGTTCGCCCGTAGAAATGGCGTGATGCACACGAAATCGATCCAAAAAGGCTCATAATATTTGTGTCACGCGAATCTACGTCGAAAACTAGAAAAAAAAAAAATTCAATTCGAATTTCAATAATCGAAACGATGCGTCGTCGATACTAAACGTAGGTAGTAACTAAAGTGTGATCGGGTGCGATAAAAGTGTCCGTCAATAATCATCATCCGACAATCATTTAATAGACGAACGCTAATTTTTGGCACTCACTCGGACGACAGAACCAGTCCAGACGGAAACCGGGGCGCGGGGTGGGTGGGTGGTTGTATGTCCGTGAATCTGTCCGGCGCGCGTCAACATTTCAGTTATCGTCGCGAGAGTTAAAACGAAAGGTGGTTAGTGTGAAAGTGACGTTTTTTCGTGGAGACACGTTACGAAGGGTGAGTACCTAATATAATATAAAACCAACCGAAAACCCACAATAGTGCCCCGGTTTATTATCGTGAATAGGTGTTTGGTAAATATTTTCTGTATTCCAACTAGCAAGTCTTTTATCAAAAAACTCCGGCAACATGGCTATTGTGGTATTGTTGATACCACCTAACTGAAGAACTTAGTTAATAACTAAGTCGACGATTTTATCGGGAAATTGAACGGAGAAACAAAAATAGCTCTTAGCGACAGTTGCCTGAAGTCGCAAATAACGGCGATTGACGAAATCACGTTTTTTTTATTTTAATTCCAATGAACAATACACAGGGTCACAATTATCTGTTATGTATTCTATAATGTTTTGCAAAGTAAATAATGTGAGTTGTCATGCGTAATATTAATTAGCTAAGTAATTTTTGCAAGTATTTTATGTCAGATATGCAATGTATAATAACGTAATGTTGCAAAGTATTTTAATTTTTATGCTAGGTAGAGATAATAACTCGACAATAACTCTTCTCTAATGAAAAAAAAAATAGAAAATGATTTAGGAACATAAAAAATCTCATTAAAACAGGAACAATTGAAATTAAAATAAACATAACATTCTGTACTAAAGTACAGTTTTGTTCACTCCTTTTTTCAAAGTCTTCTGTCCTCTCATTTGCACATACTGCTATTCCAAAACAGTGAAATTGTCTGTTTCAGGGAATCCTTAACGTTCCTTGCTAATGTCAACAACGTTTTCGATGAAACAAAGAGTCGGAAAAATGTCGGCTCATTGTATTCAATAACATACGCGACTACAAAACCATCTGTATCATTTGTAGGAATCGCGGTTTTTTCGATGAGAATTCGTTCTAATTTTTTCTTTCTTAAAAAAGCTAAGTAATTTTAATTTCACTAAAGATGAACATTTAGGCTATATGCTGGGTAATGCAAATCCATCAACCATCAACTAGGTTGTTCAGCAGATGTACGATTGTTTATTTGATTTCTTCTTCCGAAGAGTTGTATTCTGGCAAAATAGAAATTTATTCATAACATAACCTCAATCAACTAAATTATTTCGAATACAATAACCACATAACTACAAGTTGGATAGGCATGGGTGCAAAATACCGATAATGCATGAAACCTAATAATAATAATAATGACATAATAAAAGTTAATTAAAAATCGCTGTTTCACGTCTTTTTCTTTTTTGTTCGAGAGTTTTTGTGGTTCTGAAAAGAACCGTTTATAAATGTGTCGAAAACGAAAAACATCTATTTCGAACTGGTGTACTTGGTGACGGCTTTGGTACCTTCGGAGACGGCGTGCTTGGCCAACTCACCGGGCAACAACAGACGCACGGCAGTTTGAATTTCTCTGCTGGTGATCGTCGAACGTTTGTTGTAGTGTGCCAGACGGGAAGCTTCAGCGGCGATACGTTCGAAGATGTCGTTCACGAAACTGTTCATTATGCTCATAGCCTTACTAGAGATACCGGTGTCGGGATGGACTTGTTTCAACACCTTGTAGATGTAGATGGCATAGCTCTCCTTCCTCCTGCGCTTCTTTTTTTTGTCGCTCTTGGAAATGTTCTTCTGAGCTTTCCCGGCCTTCTTGGCTGCCTTACCACTTGTCTTCGGCGGCATTTTTCAATTCAATTCGATTCAACAAACTCGCGAACTGCTCTGACTCGTGTGCGTGCGTTAACTTTGCACCACCACCTTTCTGATAGGTAGTGTGTTCACCAGAACCCCACCTGAAAACGGGCTCCCACCAATCGTCACGTCCTATTCTCCTATCACGGAGGCTATAAATTCGAAGCACAGCTACCAGCTTTTACAATCGACGAGTCCCGTCCGTCAGTTTTATTACTTCTCGTGGTGTCTAACGAACGAACTTAAAATGTCAGGTCGCGGTAAAGGAGGTAAAGTGAAGGGAAAAGCGAAATCCCGTTCGAGCCGTGCCGGTCTCCAGTTTCCGGTGGGTAGGATACATCGTCTTCTCAGAAAAGGAAATTACGCGGAACGCGTCGGTGCAGGAGCTCCCGTCTATTTGGCCGCCGTCATGGAGTACTTAGCCGCCGAAGTTCTAGAATTGGCAGGAAACGCTGCCCGTGACAACAAGAAGACACGTATTATACCGCGTCATCTGCAGCTGGCCATCAGAAACGACGAGGAATTGAACAAACTCCTGTCCGGAGTTACGATCGCCCAAGGCGGTGTCTTACCCAACATTCAGGCCGTACTTTTACCCAAAAAAACCGAGAAGAAACCTTAAACGAACGATCGATCCATCTCCGTGGCGAAAACTCAAAATATCGGCCCTTCTCAGGGCCACTATAGCTTTTTTTTTTCGTAAAATGACCGATGCATCTTTTCTTTTTGTATTATTATCATTTACGACTGCAATGCCAAAAGGAAAGCAAGGGGTGTTTACGATCTTGGTACATTTATCAGGTAGTCAGTTAGTAATAATTGTCCGTTGTTTCTCGAAAGAACATCATGTTTCTTTTTTTTCCTCTTATTTTTATTTTGTGGTTCTGAAAAGAACCGATTTTGTATTTCGTATTTTATTCTGGTTTTCTCGAACGGTGAAGAGCGCCAGGAAATTAACCTCCGAAACCGTAGAGGGTGCGTCCTTGACGTTTCAAAGCGTAGACGACGTCCATCGCTGTCACGGTTTTACGTTTGGCGTGTTCCGTGTAGGTGACGGCATCTCGGATGACATTTTCCAAGAACACTTTCAGGACTCCGCGAGTTTCTTCGTAGATCAAACCGGAAATACGTTTCACGCCGCCACGACGAGCCAATCTTCTGATAGCGGGTTTCGTGATGCCCTGGATGTTGTCACGCAGGACTTTGCGATGACGCTTCGCTCCTCCTTTTCCCAATCCTTTGCCTCCTTTACCGCGACCGGTCATCTTTTCAGATTATTTCAACTGACACAAAATACCTGCACACCTCGTCCCTAGGAAGTCAACTACCGCAAAATTTCAACTAACGGAGCCTTATATAGATTCAACGGTTCACCATCGACCAATCGACGAAGTCAGCCGTTGACTTTGTTCACGTATAAAAGTACAATTTAATATGGCGGAATTTTTAGTACCCGTTTACCTTTCGACGCGTGCACGTCTAACGATCGTCAGAGTCGATTTTAATAATTGTCAGTTTTGTTTTTCATTCGTTTCATTCGAAATGGCCAGGACCAAGCAGACCGCACGCAAGTCCACCGGAGGAAAAGCCCCCAGGAAACAACTGGCTACCAAAGCGGCCAGGAAAAGCGCTCCCGCCACTGGCGGCGTCAAGAAGCCCCACCGTTACAGACCTGGTACCGTGGCTCTGCGTGAGATCCGTCGTTACCAGAAAAGTACCGAGTTGCTCATCCGCAAGCTTCCCTTTCAACGTTTGGTGAGGGAGATCGCTCAGGATTTCAAAACCGATTTGCGCTTCCAAAGCTCCGCCGTGATGGCCCTCCAGGAAGCGAGCGAAGCTTACTTGGTCGGTCTGTTCGAGGACACGAATTTGTGCGCCATCCACGCCAAACGTGTAACCATCATGCCAAAGGACATCCAACTTGCCAGACGTATTCGGGGTGAACGCGCTTAAATTTTTCCACATCGTGTTTCGGAAGAACAACACGAAACACGAATTTTATAACAAAAAAATCGGTTCTTTTCAGAACCTCAAACTTTACAGGCAAAAAAAAAAATATATCGCCCTTCAACCGGAAATGAATAAAATAAAAATGTCAATAATCGGTCGGTCCTCTCGATTCGGGTTGGGTTGCGGTCGTTCGTAAAATTTTATTGCATCCTGTCATCACCTACCTGCCAGCTGATGCTATCTATTTTATTTGGTTTCGCCGTAAGGATAGTTTTATTTCTTTTTTTCGTCGTAGATTATCGTGTGGCCCTGAAAAGGGCCATTTGTGCGTGCCCCGTTGCCGGTAGTACGATGATGACGTCGGAACGAGGCACAGCCGAACGAACATGAGTCGAGTATCCATCCACGTTTCTCACTTTTTCCTCTTCGGCGAAGCGGCCTTTTTCACCTTGACAGGAATGGCTTTGGCTGTCTTGGGTTTGGGTGCTTTGGGTTTTTTAGTCGGACCAGCCTTGTTAGATTTCTTCGCTTTGGAAGGCGATCGGGGTTTCGGGGCGGCTCTAGTTTTCTTTTCTGCCGAGGAGGCGGCCGATTTCTTGGCTTTCGCTGCGGCGGCGGAGGCAGCGACGGCGCTCTTCTTTTCGGCAGCAGTCTTCTTCGCTTTGGGGGAGGCTTGTTTTTTGGCTGTCTTCGAGGAAGCCTTGTCGGAAGTCGTCGCGACGGCGGTACGTTTGGCGGATGATTTTTTCGTCTTGGATGCGGCGGACGAAGCGGGTTTCCTCTTGTCGGAGGCGGAGGCGACTTTGGCACCACCGGAGGTGGACGAGGCGAGCTTGAACGAACCCGACGCGCCCTTACCTTTCGTCTGAACCAGAGATCCCGACGCCACGGCGCCTTTCAGATATTTCTTGATGAAAGGGGCGACCTTTTCGGCGTCGACTTTGTAATTTGCGGCGACGAACTTCTTGATGGCCTGAAGAGACGATCCTCCGCGTTCCTTGAGTCCCTTGATGGCGTTGTTTACCATCTCGGATGTCGGAGGATGGGACGGTTTCGCCCTGGGATTTTTCGCTTTTTTCTCTTTCTTCGCGTGGGATTGAGGGGTGGCAGCGGAACCGGTGGTGACCGATGATGCTGTTTGATTTTCGACGTCGGCCATCTTTCACGTTAAAACGTTAAAAGTTAATAATAATTATTGAAAAAACACTTGCTCACACACGTACACTTCGAGCACCTCGTGAACGAGAATTGAACAAAAAAATTTTCTAAGTCTTTATAAAATAGTCGCCACTGCGGACGGAAGACTGAACGCGCACCGCGTCCGCCGTCGAAGAAATTGCAGGCCTCGGAATCGTTGCCCGCGTGATGGCATCGTCCTCTTTCCTCGATCACCATCGCCACCGTGTGATCAAGCTGGCCGAACTCGGTTTCCGAAGTTTCCCTGGAGATAGCGAAGTTCGTCTCGGAACGTCGGTGGGTTTCGAATCAGGTACACGCCCCTCCAACCACCAGCCCTAAATCCGGGTCGTCACGGTTTCGATTCGGGACCGACGGTTTACGTCGGCGGTGCGGGGTAGACGCGTCGATTCCGGGAATCCATATTTCGTTCGCCGAAATATTGGTCCATCTCTTCCCGGAATACCGCGCCACCTTCTCGATTTTACGACATCTTCGCGTCGCCAAACGCTTCCGAAACGGTCGAAGCACAGAAAGGACCTGGTGTTCGAACCGAGGCAATTCCGACAACAGGATGCCGCGAACCGCCTCTCCGACGTTCAGGTCGATCGTTTTCGGCGGAAGTTGAAACGGGACGAGTCGACGACGGGTCCCGTTGCCGTCCGGACCCTTCGGGACGGCCGAAAGTCCGTCGAGAGGATCATCCGAAAGGAGACGGTCTTCATCGTCCGACCGATGCCGCACCTACGAGTTTTCCGATATTTTCTTCGACGGATCTTCAGGTTTTCTTCCTTTCTTCCGTCTTTCTCTCTTCGTAATTTCGTGTCCGACCTGCGTCGTCCGAAGTCGGGGTGAAGATCGAAGAAAAAACGCCAAAAATAACAACTCGTCAGCCACGCACACCGCGTTCGAATGTCTAACGGTCCAACTTGGATTTTCGAAGATCGCCGAATCCGAGGGACGATAAATAATAATAATAATAATAATAATGGTAATAAATAATAATGTTAATAATAATAATAATGATATGATGATTATAACGATAATTATTATAGATAGGTAAATAGAAACACAGGTCTCCTCTCGAAAATCGGAACTTCCTGATATTACTTACATATTTCGGTCGATCCAAATGTGGGAATCTCGTCGTCGTCGGAGCAAGCAGCGCGGTAGGTGGGGTGAAATTCTGGATTTTCCACCGCCGCCGGCGGTCGAAAAATGTGCGACGCGGGAGATCGCCAGTCCGTCTAGTAGTCTCTCTTGTCGTTAGAGCGTGACGTGGTGGTTGTTGTGGGATTTCCCGTTAGTTCGGTCCGACGTCGGTCGTCAGAGGGTAAGTGCATACGGAAACGAAACGCATCGCGTTTTGATGTTCATATTCGTGCATCGGAATGTTAAAAGCAATATATTTTACACCAACGATCACACCTAAACACCACGGCAACGGCCATACCACGTTGAAAAGCACCGGTTCTCGTCCGATCACCAGTCTCGTCCGAGCAATCGAAGCGAGCACACGCGAGTCAGAGAGCTATTGTTTCTTGCGAACCGAGTGATATATTATATAATCTTAAACCAAAAGTGAAGTGAAGTGAAGTGTTACTTTCCAGTGTTACAGTGCCAAAAGTAAGGAACTTAAAGGTGGCCCGCAGAAGGCCTTGTGACGGCACGGACAGTGAAGAAGACAGAAAGATGAAAAAGAGACCACCACCTAAGAATTCAATAATCACGACAGAACCTATGGAAACGACGGGACCGTCGGGAAACAGGTTCGCTGCCCTGTCGGACCACGAGGATACCGACATCCAAGAGGAAGACCCTATAGAGGACGAAGAGGAAGAGGCAAACCCAACAGAAGAAAGTGACGAAAAACCACCACCAATAGTCCTACATGGAAAGTACGAACATAAAAAGCTTCTGGACCTAAGCGCACAGAGCACAGAAAATGGGGTGAGTCTGAAATTTACACGCGAGAATACAATCATATACGCCAAAACCATCAAAGACTTTAACGCTCTAAAAGAGAACTTGAAAAAGAGCAGTAAGGCCGAATGGCACACGTACGCAACGAAAAAAGAAAAAACACACGGGTTTGTCGCGTACGGGTTAGATAATAACCCCACACCGGAAGACATAAAAAGGGACCTCGAGGATAAGGGAATCAACTGTAAAAACGCTTATCGCATGAAAAACACAAACACCCCCCTTTATGTAATAATTACCGACAACAAGACAACACTAAGAGATCTGGAAACAAATGCCAGAACGATAGAATACGTAGTCGTCCGGTGGAAGAAACTAATCAATAGAAGAGCGATCGTGCAATGCCACAACTGCCAAACCTGGGGTCACGCAGCATCAAACTGCTTCGCGGCCACCCGGTGCCTGAAGTGCGCTAAAAATCACAGAACAAGCGAATGCACCCTAAAAAAGGAAAGCGAGGACGACCAAAAAATGATCCGCTGTAGTAACTGCGGTCGAGGACACCTAGCAAATAGCGAACAATGCGAGGTCTACGTCGCGCGAAAAAACTTCCTAGAAAAAACCAAGTCGACCATAACCGAAAAAATACCAAAACAAAGTTACGTGCCAGCGCCGATACCAGTAAAAAACCCATGGACAACGAATAGAAACACCAACGAGCCGAGCCGCAATCCCGCCGCCGCCCACATGAATGCCACCAGGGCACGCCTCGCCGAAGAGGTAGCGGCCCAATCCACCGCCACGACAGCGGCAATAAACAAGGAATCGATGAACGACTTCAACGTATTTGTACAAATTTTGGATGAATTGAAAAAACTAAAAGAAAAGGTCGACTTCGGCAAGATATTACGCAACTTGAAAAAACTAAACGAGAAAACAACTAAAGAAAGTACCACGAGCGAGATAATAATTAATTTAATGTCGTTAGATCTGCCGGCCTTGACCGAGTAAGCGCACAGAATAAGATAAAAATCACAACGTGGAACGCTAACGGATTAACAAATAAAACGCACGAATTGACAACATTCCTCCAAACACACAAACCCCATGTGTTAGTAGTCACCGAAACCAAACTAATAGCGACGGACAAAATAAAATTCCCGAACTACACAATCACCCGGAAAGATCGAGGCAACGCACGAACGAGAGGAGGCGGCGTACTCATCGCAGTCAGGAAAGGAATTCCGTACAGCACAAAGAACGCCCCGTTAACCAGCATAGAAACGGCTGCGATACAAATAGCCGGTACGGGCCTCACTATCGTCGGCGCCTACAACCCGCCCCATAACTATTTCAAAATAAGCGAGCTGGAAAAAATCATGGGAATAGCAACAACAACAATTGTCGCCGGTGACTTGAACGCAAAACACAAGGAATGGAACTGTGCCACGAATGAAACCAACGGCGCAGTACTCAAGAAATTCGCTGACACACGAGGAATAACGATAAATCACCCTCTGGAACCGACGCATATCCCATACAATGGCACAAGCCCCACCACCATTGACATCTACCTAATGAAAAACATCACAAACTATTCCAGGGCCAAGGCGATCAATGAACTTAACTCAGACCATCTCCCAGTCACAATAGAAGTCCAGCACAACAGCCAAGAGGAGCCAACAAGAACATTCAGAAGCTTCGAAAATACTGACTGGAAAAAATTCAGGCAGGAATTGAATCGAAAGACCAAAATCACCAGCAACATAAGAACCATCGAACAGCTTGAGGCGGAAGTAGCCGAATTTACCAAGATCCTCGCAGAAACGATTAAGACACATACCAAAGTAATCAAAATCACCGAGCGCGACGGCATACCCGACGAAACAAAGAGCCTGATCACGGACAGAAACAAAATCCGGAAGCTATACCAAAGGACAGGGGATGGAGACTGCAAAAAGAAGCTCATCCAACTTAATGAAAAGATAACCAGGAGCCTGATAACGCAGAAAAACAACGCATGGAAGGCAAAACTCAGGAAAGCAAATCCGCAGGACAATACGTTATGGAAGATTGCCAAAACATTAAAGAAAAACCGGACAGAAATACCACCCCTACTAACAGAAAACGGCAGCCAAGCCATAACGGAAAGGGAAAAAGCGGAAGCCCTCGTGGAATACTTCCAAAGCGTCCACCTACCCAAAATAACAAACACCCCTGAGCAAGAACAAATCGATGAAGAGGCCCGGACGCTCTTAGGAAAAACACTCGTCCAGAGCAAAGAATACTGGGAGGGGATGCGCACGAACCCCCACGAAATCTTCAAAACACTAAAAAATCTCAAGAAGAACAAGGCGCCCGGAGAAGACGACGTACGTAACATAGCCCTGAGAAACCTTCCAAAGAAATCGGTAGTACAACTGTGCTACATCATCAACGCCATCATTAAATTAAACCACTACCCGAAGGCTTTCAAGGAGGCACTCGTGGTTCCCATACCAAAGCCTGGAAAGAGCAAAGGAAAAACCGCCAGCTACCGACCAATCAGTCTCCTCAGCGCCACGTCCAAAATCGTGGAGAAGGTGTTAATGAGGCGGCTGAACAGGATCGCAAAACAACATGGTATGGAAAAGACCACCCAAGCAGGATTCAGAAAGAACCACAACACGACAATCCAACTGGTACGAGTAATAAATGACATAATATCGGAATTCAACAAGAGCAAGACCACGGCGATGACACTTATAGACCTCGAAAAAGCCTTCGATTCGATGTGGATCAACGGCCTCATTAAGAAAATGAACGACGGCGGCATAGACCCGAACTTTACAAGACTAATTCACAGCTACCTCTCAAAAAGAACAATAAAAGTAAAGGTCAACAACACAATATCAACACCTAGAACGATCGACAGCGGCGTACCCCAGGGATCAGTCCTAGGGCCCATTCTTTTTAATCTGTACACGCACGACATCCCAGAATTCCAAAAAACAAAAACAGCCCTCTATGCAGACGACATGGCCACCTACGCGCACTCGTACTACGCGCAGGCGGCCCTGACACAGAACCAAATACACGTCAGAATGCTGGAGAAGTACTACACGAGATGGAAGCTGAAGATAAACGAATCAAAAACCGAAAACATCATCTTCGCAAGGAAGAGGACCAACATCAAATTAATAACGAAACTCAAAGTAGGCGACCATACGATACCACCGAAAGACACCGTAAAGTATTTGGGCCTCCAGCTGGATGCCCGCCTGAACCTAAAGAGGCATATCAAGACGGCCACAACCAAGGGCAACGCGGCAATCCGCATCCTGTACCCGCTCCTGAACAGGAATAGTGGAATGTCGCAAGAAAACAAAACACTGCTGTACAAACAAGTAATAAGACCAATAATAACGTATGGGGCCCCAATACTGAGTCACATTTCCAACTACGCGATGCAGCCCCTGGAGGTTCTGCAGAACAAATGCATGAGGCTCGCCACCGGCGCGCCCAGATACACTAGAATTACAGACCTGAGGGAGAGGACCGGCTTGCCATCCATCCGCGAGCACACAACGGCCACAGCAGAAAGATTTTTTAGGAGAAACCGCAACCACCCGCTGATCGCCAGCACGATGCAACTAAGCAAGCAAACACATAAACTATTGCACCACGACATAGACATGACAACCGACAAGCCCAAACACGGGCACAAAAGAAAATGAATTTACTTCACAACTGTATATACTGTACATATCTTAGAATAGGTCAGAGTAGGTTACTATAAGCTAGGCTAGCGTAGGGCACAACTAAGCCGCAGGGTACCAACCTGCATTTATCTGTAAATATGTATAGTTAGTTGTAATTGTATATATCCTAGTCATTAGTTAGCTTTAAGTCAGAGGATCAAGTTGCGGGGTTTCGCTTTTTTCCCCGATAAGATAATTGATGCACAAATCAGAAGAAATTGGGATAAACTCCTCATCGCACATATAAAATTGTTAATGACCATACTGGTCAGAAAACCGAATATACTTAGGGCTCGAATAGGAACCTAGCTTGTAACATGTATATACTCTGTAACTCACCAATCAAATCATAATAAAGCTCTTTTCAATTTCAATTTCAATTTCGTCCGATCACCGAAGTTAAGCAACGTCGGGCGCGGTCAGTACTTGGATGGGTGACCGCTTGGGAACACCGCGTGCCGTTGCCCCCCAACACTTTTTGTTTTTTTTTGAAATCCATAGCAACCACCGAACCGATTTGTTTTTCGTGCAGGTATTCGGAAACATGCACAGACCCGTATAATGTAGATTCATAGCTTTAAGTACTAGATAATTAAGAAAACAATTTTTTTTGTCGATTAATTGTAAACAATTGCAGAATAAAAACTCGTCAAACGGTAAAGGTTGTCGTTCGATCACCGAAGGTAAGCCACGCGGGCAGCGGTCAGCACTTGGACGGGTGACCGGTTCATTATATTCCTTCCGTGAGTTTAACAAAGATAACATATGCAAATGTCGTAAGTGCGACGAGGAAGACGGCGATCTTTTAATGTAAAAAAAATATATATTAGGTTACGCGTACATGCCACTTTGACTGCTGCTTTATTTTTTTGGTTTTTAAATAATTAGAGATCTGAATTCAACATATCAGTTCTATGTTATAATGGACAGACAATGTTGTATTCTTGGCCCCTAACACGTTAAGACCAACATAAAAACTAGAATAACTTACCATTCGTTAAACGTTAAACAATTTCGAACCACGTTTTTTTGAGCTCGAACAAACTCATAACACAACACTCATTTATTAGTCACTGGACCATTGTAAAACGAGAAGAGAGAAAAACCATGCGAAACTATTTTTAAAACGAAGAGAATAAAGGTTTTAAATGGTAGGGCTGTATGACAGACTTGTCAATTATCGTGGGGGGTACGGCTGAGATTTATGACGAAATCGAGCGGCGCCGGCGGTCGGTCACTTTCACGAAAGAGGTCTAAACACGGGTCGTTTACGATACCCTCTGGTTACTAGAAAAGTTCTAGACAGATGTTTGTCGGCTTTTCGAGGTATTTATTTGTGAGTCCAAAGACTCAATGGAGTAATATCGGACTGAAATTCCAAGATTTTGCTGTGTAATCCAAAAAACTATGTTCCTCGTAACATTTAACGATGTGTTAATTCAACTATTATTTTAATTTTTCGTATACGTATTTATACTAAAAAGTACAGCGCTTCCAACAGTGAATTGTGAATTGAAAATGTTTCAAAGAAAGATCGATAGTTTTGAAAAAAATTACATATTAATAAATTTAGATAGATTTAGAAGTATACATTGCACTTACTTTTCAAAATTATTGTACTTCTGATTTGGTTGAAATAACATAATATGTAGCAGTCATAGTCTTGTGTACATTGCAGTCGCGGCTGGTGTTGGGTAAAACCTTTATTTTTTAGGGGGTCATTACCCAAATGACCTCATGGACCAGCCGTTCCTGTTAGGTTTTATATATCAAATTGATTCGTCTGTCTTTTTCATCATGCCTTCGAAAAGCGAGCTCCTGTTTCGCCAAAGTAACTGTGACGTCAATTAAATACGATAATAAAATTCGGTTTTTCCGAACTTATTGTGAGTGAGAGCAGTGAGAGCATCTTCTTTTCGTATCCCACCTCCACCCGGCGGCAGTAGTGCAGTGCTTATCAACATAATTACCGGCGTCTCGCCTCCACATTTTGACTTTTTTGTGTTTTATGTGTTCTCTAAGTCCAAAATTTTTAAATTTTTAAAAAGAGATTGCGGTACTATTCCTGTTGCTGAAATTATAATAATATATTTATTAATTTTTGTATTATATGTCTGTGTTATATTGTGTGAATTTGGAACAGCTATATCTAAAAGATATGCTTGCTTTTGTTGTTTATTTAAAATAATAATGTCTGGTCTGTTATGCTGAATGTGAATGTCAGTTAAAACTGTGCGATCAAAATATAATTTGTAATTGTCATTTTCTAAACAACTTTCTGGTTTATAAATGTAATGTGGTTGTGTATCCTTTAATAAATTGAATTTAACTGCTAAATTCATGTGTATAATTTTTGCGAATATATCATGACGTTTTTTATATTCGCTGTGAGCCAAAACGGTGCAAGATCTTGTATTGCAAATATAAAACCCTCAGCTCTTTAAAATATCTCCCATGTAAAGACTTTTGTTTTATATTTGCTATAGTGTCATATCACGAGCTCTATTGAGAAAATAATTTTTTAGTGAAGCAATTTGATTGTGTTGTAGAATTTCTAGATTTGAAAAACCCCTACCACCATTTTCGCGTGGTAAATTAAATCTTTCAACAGCAGATTTGGGGTGATGTTTACAAAATTTTGTAAAGAGAACTCTAGTTTGAATATTTATATTCTTTAAATTAGTTTTGGACCATTTTATAACACCAAAAGAATAGATTTAATTTGATTTGATTGATTAATACCTAAATATTTATAAAATTCTCCTTTATTTAAATTTTTAATGATTTCTCCTTCTTTAGTTATATATTCTAAATTTTCGTAATGACCAC
>NW_027184141.1:0-32050 GCF_963966145.1 Tenebrio molitor | reverse complement strand
CGGCGGACACCAACAAGGTGTACGACGGCGGCAACATGATCCCCGAGGTTCTGTCCGGTCCTGCCGAGGCCGACAACATCACGGTCGGTCGTCCGTTCGACATGAACCGTGACCCCCAGGTGATCACAATCTGCGTAAGCAGGTCGGCACGTTCACTGCGACGATCAGCATTCAGCCCACCGACCGGAACCTCAACGCGCAGGGTAAGCCTCGCGTGTTCCCCAACGCGCTCCTGGTGTCCATCACCGAGCCGGACTACGACGCCACCTCTGGTGATGCGGCGCAGATCGAGTTGGAGTTCGCGGTCGGCGCTTACGCCTGATCTACCCGATGACCGGTGGTGAGGGATGCTCGTGGGGTGTGCGTCCCTCACCACCTCAACACCCACAACACCCACAAACGAAAGAGGTAAACACTATGTCCGAGCAGAACACCGAGTACAACGTCCCCCAGACCGATGGTGGCTACCCCCAGCGGCCGCCAGCTTCGCCCCTGAGACCCCAGCGGGGACATGGGCGTGAAGACCCCCTATGACTACCTCAAGGATGCGTTCGACCGCGAGGTGGCGCGAGAGCCGATCACCCTTGAGGTTCCGATGCGAGCTGGTATCGCTATCGAGTTCGACACCAACATCACCTCCCGAGCAGTTTGAGGCGTGCGCAAGCAGCCACCGTGGGCAACCGCCGCACTCGTCGTGGAGGCAATGATGAGATGGACACCATGAAGTTCGCCGCTCTGGTGATCTTCTACAAGGCCACCGTCTTCCTCATCGATGGCCAGGAGGTCTACCTCGATGCACCGAACAACCAGAAGCCGCTGAACTTCTTCTGAGCAGGCCGCACTTCGCACGATCAACAAGAGCAACGCCACCACCGACCCTGAGCTGGTGCGTGCGGTCTACGCGAATGACGCTCACGTCATGGCTGTGGGCGGACAGATCGTCGAGGCGGCTGGCTACGGCGAAGAGGTGCCGGAGCTGGTGGAGAACCCTACGAAGCAGTGATCGAGGAGTTCATCGAGAACGACATGCTGGTGGTGGCCGCACGTATCGCGAGTCAGTTCAAGCAGAACGTCATCGATGTGCTTCGGTCACCCGCGCAGGACTGGCTCATCTGGAACGCCGCTTATCGAGTCATCATGGAAGACAAGAAGAAAGCAGGCAGACGAGATGAAGTCGAAGAGCAAGAAGTAAGATAAACACCAACTGTGGAGGGTAGCGATGGACGAACGCGACCGGATTGATATAGTCGCTACCCTCCACGACAGGTTCAACAAACCTGCCGACGACATCATCCGCAAGATGGATGAGATGGAGCGCCAGGCCGAAGACACCGGCGAGTCCATCGATACGATGTCCGAGTCTCTGGACAACGAGACCGATAAGACCAAGAAGAGTGCGAAGGCCATTGGTGAGAACACCGATGCGCGTACCGCTCAGGCGAGTCCGTCGTTGAAAACACAAAGAGCGTCCGTGAGTACACGGGCGTCTTCGTGAGAACAACCGCGCAGTCCGTGATGGGCTGAACCCGACTCGTCGTCTCACTGACGAGACCGCCAAGGCGTCGGCGGGAAGCCGCTGAGATGGCCGCGAACGTCAAGGACGTGGCCGAGGCACACCAGGAGAGTTCTGACGCCGTACAGCGCCATACGCGTGCGATCACGGACAACACCAAGAAGACGAAGCGTGCACGTGATGAGTTCGGTCGGTTCGTCAAAGCGTCCAACGATGCCACCGAGGCAATCGACAAGAACACCGAGTCCACGGACAAGAACACCAAGTCCACTGAAGAGCACACGGAGCCAGACGAAGGAAGAACCGCAACGAGTGGACCCGTTGGGAGAACAAGATTCGGAAGATCACTTCTGGTCTTGGCAAGCGGTTCCGCCCCGTCGGTGCGTTCTACAGAACTACTTCAAGATCATCGGTGCGTTCCGTGCACTGCTGTTCTCTGACTCGGCGCGCTGATCCCTCAGCTCATCACCGGCATCGTGGCCATCGGCTCTGCCGCCGCCGCCACACTGGGACCACTAGGCCGCATGGCAGGCACACTGGGGCAGATCGCGCCACTCATCGCCGCGTTTGCACAAACTAAGTTTGTCTTCGGTGCAGTCACAGATGGCATCAAGTCCGGCTCTGGGATGCCATGCAAGACACCAACGCCACCGCCGAGGAGCTGGCGAAGGCGCAGAAGGCGGCTGGCGATAACACGTGGGAGTTTGCCAAGTACGTCACCAAGCTCCAAGACAGTTCCTGGTCCTGAAGCGCACGGGTTCGTGAGACCTTCCTTGAAGGGATGCTCCCGGTCGTTAAGGGCCTCGTCAATGAGTACATGCCTCTGTTGACCAAGGAGCTGACCAACACCGCGAAGATCATGAACGGGGAGCTAAAGGAGGCATCGCGGAGCTGATGACTCCCGAGAAGAAGGGCACCATCGCAGACGTGATGGAACGCTCTTCCGTTGCATCTGGCCTGTTCGTGGATATCATGTTCCTCCCTCCTTGATGTCTTCATCGAGCTGGCAGACGCCGCTGGTCCTGCCTTCCTGGAAACCCTCGAAAGCATCGACGGCAAGCTGAACAAGTTCGCTGACTGGATTCGTGACAACAAGGGCGAGTTGGAAGAGTTCTTCCTTCGTGCGAACGACACGGCTGGTGAGTTCTTCAGGGGCCTCGGTGGCATCCTTCGCGGTCTGTATGGCATCGCGAAGGCCGCTGAGCCGCTGACTGATTTCCTCTACGGTGGTCTCGCGGACAAGCTGGTCGGCTGGGGCGAGAAGATGAACGACCCCGAACAGCAGAAGATCATGCGCGAGAACTACGAAAAGATGATCCCGAACCTTGAGGCCATCGGGAACCTCATCGGGGCCATCGTCGAGGGTGCAAAGGAGATTGCGACCTCCGAATACTTCCACCTTTGGTCAATGATCTGGCGAACAACGGCATCCCCACCATCGTTGAGTACCTGAAGGCGCTTGATGAAACTGTGGGTCCCCCTCTCCTGCGTATCTCTGACGCACTAGACGACATCGACCCTGATGTGCTCACCTCCATGCTCAAGCCGCTGGGCGACATGCTGGGCGGGCTGGCGACGGTCCTAGAGATTGTTGTGCCGCTGTTCAACGGCATGCCCGAGCCGATGCAGAAGATGGTCATGTACGGCATCGGCCTGGCCGCTATGGGACTGCCTAGTCTGTTCATGCTCATGTTCGGCGCTCTGAAGCCGCTGAAGTGGGTGCTGGATGGTGTCGTGTGGGTTCTCCGTCGATTCGCTGGTCTGCTGGTTGACATCGCAGAGTCCCCCTTCGGCAAGAAGGTGGGTTTGTTCTTCAAGCCCATCATTGACTTTGTGAAGAAGTACGCGGTCAAGTTCCTGAAGTTCCTAATCCCCCTGGGCAAGTTCCTCGGCAAGAAGAGCATCGCCGTCATCCCGGTGGTCGGCACCGTGATCGCGATCCTGTGGACCTTGTGGGATGTCCTCAAGTGGCTGTGGGATAACGTCAAGCCCTTCCGTGACTTCTTCATCGGCATCTGGGACTGGATCAAGCGCGCTTGGCACGCCAGCATCGACTGGATCGTCAACACCGCTGTTCCGTGGATCGTCGGTGCCTTCCAGGACATCTGGCAGGGCATCAAGGACATCGGCCAGAGCATTGCGGACTTCTGGGACAAGCACGTCCAACCCATCATTGACGGGATTGTGTACGCGTGGAAGTTCATGGCTGTCCTGATCGGCACCATCGCACTCGTCATCTTTGCCATCCTCAAGTGGATTTGGGACAAGGCGATCATGCCCTTCCTGGGCTGGCTGGCAGATGTCTTTGTGGAGGGTCTGCGGCAGCTTTGGGCTGACATAAAGACCATGACTGGGTGGCTGGTCGATGGCCTTACATGGCTGTGGGACGGCCTGGTTGCCGTCTTCATGTGGTTGTGGGACAAGGTACTGAAGCCTCTGTTCACGTGGCTGGCAGATGTATTCCTGACTGGGATCGGCCAGATTTGGGCTGACATAAAGACCATGACCGGATGGCTGGTTGATGGTCTTACGTGGCTGTGGAACGGCTTCGTCGCCGCTCTGAAGTGGGTCTGGCTCTTGATCACGGATTACATCGTGAAGCCCGCAGTGGTGTGGTTCATGACCTACGTGTGGCCCATGATCAAGTGGGTTATCGACAAGCTGGTCTTCGGCTTCAACTGGCTGAAGGATGGCATCGCTCTCGTCTGGAGCTTCATCAAGGACAAGGCCGTCACCCCCGTGGCGAACTGGTTCATCGAGTACCTCGCGCCCAAGATCAAGGGCGTCACGGACACCATCAAGGCCGCCTTCGATGTCATGAAGGACGGCATTGGGATCGCCTGGGACTGGCTGAAGGAAAAGATCGCCAACGTCTACTACGACAGCATCAAGCCGATCTTCGACACCTTCGGTGAAGCCGTCACCGCCCTGAAGGACAGCTTCTCCATCGCCGTTGACTCCATCGGGCTGATCTGGCAGGGCCTGAAGGACAAGGTGCGCGGCCCCGCTCAGTACGTGGTCGATGTGGTTTACAACAACGGCATCCGGAAGATTTGGAACGAGCTGTCTGAAGCAGTGGACCTGGGAACCCTCCTTCCCACCGTGAGTTTTGGTGGTGGCGGCAATATCGGTGGTGGCAAGTCCGGTAGTGCAAGTAACAAGGTCATGACCCAATCCATGCTCTATACCGGTGGTATGGCCGAAGGCCCCGGTGGCTACACCGGTCCTGGCTCCAAGTACCAGCCCGCTGGTGTTGTTCACGCTGATGAGTTTGTGATTCGGAAGACCTCTCAGCGAGACCTTCGTCGCGAGGCGCCCGGCTTCCTGGACATGCTGAACCGTTACGGCTCCCGCGCTCTCTCCATGGTGGGCGCTCCTGGCTACGACGGTGGTGGTTTCGTGGAGCGTGCACGTCAGGCGAAACAGGATGTTGGCGACACTGGTACTAAGGTCATGGACGGCGATGTCTCTATTAACCTCGCAAACCCGTTCGGTGGCCTGATCGAGAAGTTCACTAACGGAATCCGAAGCAGGTTCTCTGGCGCTGGCAAGTTCGCAGACATGGGAATCAACTTCGTGAAGAAGACAGTGACTAGCGTCAAGGACTTTGCGGCGGGCAAGATCGGTGCTGCGTGGGAGAACACTAAGGCGTATGCCTCCAACGCTTCCACTGCCGTGAAGGGTGCGTTGCAGGGCGCGTTGAGTGGTGGCGGCTGGGGCCGTGTGTCCGCCATCGCCTCCGCTACCGGTCTCCGTATGACCTCTAGCTTCCGTCGTGGTGCTCGTACTGCTGGTTCCGGTTCTGTCTCTCTGCACGCTCAGGGGCGCGCTCGTGACTACGCCGGTTCTGCCGGTGCCATGCGTGCGTTCTTCAACGCCATGGACAGGCCTCCGTACCCCACGGAGCTTCTGCACTCCCCGATGGGTGGCAGAAACATCCACCGTGGTGGTCGGCGCTACGCCAACACCGGCAAGACGAAGGCGAACCACTACAACCACGTCCACGTCGGCTATGACGGTGGTGGTCTGGTCGGTGGCAAGCAGTTCGATCACATGCGCTTCATGGGTGGTCCTGTGGACACCTGGGGAAGCACGCTGGTCGGTGAGTTCGGGCCTGAAATCTTCACCCCGTCCAACGGCGGTCTCTCGTCCCTGGTAGGCCTGCATGGACCCGAGGTCATGGAGTTCAACCGTGAGGGTGCGATCATGCCTCACAAGGCCGTGGCGGCACTGTCTGAGGTCAACGAGGGCGGCCACCACACCGAGAACAACAATGAGCAGAGCGAGAGCAACTACTACGATGTGAAGGTCACGGTCGGCGGAGGGTCGTCCGAGGCAGACATCGAGGGTGCCGTCTACAAGGCAATCGCCAAGGCCGAGCGTAAGAAGAGGGAGCGTCGCTGAGATGGCAACTGTGAACACCACCATCCCGAAGTGGAAGGCTGATCTGAATCGGATGGAGGCGGCGCGTCCTGCCCAGCTCGTCGGGGGCAGGTACAAGATGCTGATCATCAATGAGATTGGCAACAAGGTGCTGGTCCCATTCGCGCCACAGGAAATCAGTCATGGTGAGCGTGGCATCGAGTGGTCCGAGGCAGATCGCTACGGCACCTACGGGACGATGCGCAACACCGGGAAGAAGATTCCCACTGTCTCCTTCGACCTGATGCTCGCCGCCATGAACAGCCATGGCAAGAACAACATCTTGGGATACCTGGCGGCGTTCGACCGTATGTCCGAAGAGAACGCACGCGTCTACATTCACTACACGATCCGTGAAGCAGGGGCCTGGCTCCTGACCTCCTACAGCGCGACCGTGACGCATCGCGACACCCTTCAGCGACCTACTCGTGCGAATGTGTCTTTGACCTTCACGCGCATCATGGACGAGAAGGCTTTCATGGGACCCATCAAGGGTCGCTCTGCCACGCTCAAGGTCACGCCACCACCGGCACCCAAGAAGACGAATACGACGACGAACCTGGCGACGTACATCGTGAAGCGTGGGGACACTCTCTCCGGCATCGCGAAGAGGTACTACAACAACCCCAACAAGTGGCAGAAGATTGCCGACCGGAACGGGATCAAGAACCCCAAGCTCCTGGCCGTCGGCAAGAAGCTCGTCATCCCGAAGGCGTGAGACGTGACTGTCAAATACTACGGGCCGACATCGCCCGCCATCTCCCTCACCACCTCAAAGTACATGGTGGATATCAAGCCGCACCTGATCAGCATGACAATCTCACGTTCTATGGATCAGGTCAGTGAGCTGGTGGTGTCTGTCGATGATCCCGACTGGGCCATGCTCGGCACTATCGGGGAGCCCCTTGGTGCCGCTGTGAAGGTCATCGGCCTGAACTACATCGTGGACAGCTACGACCTCGACGAAGGGGGTGGCCAAGGAGGTCTCACCCTGAACTGCCGCCCCAAGACAGTGCGCGATCTGAAGAACCGTCGTGGGGCGCTCGTCATGAACAAGGTCTCCCCCACGACCTTCGTCCAGAGGGAGGTGCTGGCAGTCGGCGGCAGGTTCATCGGTCAGCCGTCCCCAGTGCGCGCCCGAGTGGCACGCGAGGTGCAGAGCAAAAACGAGAGCGATGACGAGAAGCCATCATCGTGGACCACCATAAAGACACTGGCCGACTCGCTGGGTTACATCGTCTATGAAGATGACAACATCTTTTACTTTGGGAAGCCCACCTGGCTGGTGAAGAACATTGGCCGCATCAAGATCAACAGGAAGCATGCGGAACCCTCGATGCGACCGGTGAGCCTCCCGAGCATGAACGCGAGCCTGGATGAACCGAACGGCTCCGAGTACAGCTTCGACATGGGCGTCGAGCATGCAGTGGACGTGCGGCCTGGTATCGCTGTGGACCTGGTGAACTTCCCTGCTAGGAACGGCACGTACCTTCTATCATCTATCTCCCACCCGATCTACGGCTCTTCAGGGAACGTGTCTCTCACACTGAAGAAGCCTGTTGATCCCGAAGTCACGAAGGCGGCGACATGAGAACCCACGGGAAGTCATCTCTCGATTTCATGTACTGGATTCTCGAAAGCTTGGAGGAGAACTACCTCCCCACCGATGCACAGTCTGTGTTTCAGCCATCTATGGACTCGACCCTCATGCACAGCACGGTCGTGGACATGGCGCTCATCTGCGGCGTGGAGGTCCCCAGGACCCTCACAGCGCTCTTGGCCAAGGTCGAGCGGTACGAGAGCCGCCTCGCCCCTGCTGGCGCGCTCAGGACGCGAGGAGCGGTGCTCTACAAGGGAGACTCGATGCACGTAAGCGTCGGAGACGAGAAGCGCCTCGTGGGGATCGACATCGGTGGCTCCATCTCGATCTACAACATCGGCACCTTGGAGATGCTTCCCGACTACTGGACCGGCGCGTTCAAGGTCCCTGAGTTGGTGTACCTGTGAACTACACCGGGTTCATCACCAACAAGACATCTGGCATCTTCGTGCGCATTACCGATCTGCGCGCCGAGTACGGCCCGCTCTCCTACGTCGGGGAGGCTGGCGACTACGCCACCGGGGACAAGGTTCTGGTCAGCGGACTAGGAGCTGATGAGTACATCGTGGTGGGAGTCATCCGTCCGTAAACTGTCAGTGACTTAGGAGGTCCACAATGACTGTTCATCTGCTCGCTCATCCTTTCCGTTTGGGCAATGATGGGCGCGTTCAGACGCACGAGCAGGACAGTGAGGCCTACCTGGCAGAGCGGATCGCCCTCATTCTCGGCACCCGCCCAGGTGAGCGTCCACTGGTCCCTGCATTTGGAATTAATGACCCGGCATTCGATGAGCTGTCCCTTGCAGGGATTCAGAATCAGATGACGATCTTCGAGATACCCGTAGAGGTCACCGGCCTCACACGCAACGATGTGGACAACACCACCACGTCTTACCGAGTCACCTTCGAGCAAGTTGAGGAGCAGGACACATGAGCACACCCACGAACTCGTCTGCTGAGTACACGGACCTGAGCGTTTTCGACAAGGATGCCCAGGACATCTTCGATTCCGCCGTGCAGTCGCTCAGTCTGCGTCTGCCAGGGTGGGTGCCGCGTGAGGATTCCACCGAAGTGATTCTCATGGAGGCCATGTCGTTGGAGGTCGCAGAAGCGGCCTTCGCGATCAACAGGCTCCCTGCCACGATCATGATGTCGATGCTTCAGCTCTTCGGATTGAAGCGGCATGAAGGGTCCCTGCCGACGGCCACGATCACGCTGACGGCCAACGCCACTGGCTCCACCATCCCTGCCGGTGCTCGCTTCACGCTGAACACCCATCATTACGATGAGCCGGTGGTTTTCACAACGCTTGAGACGGCCTACTTCACGGAGAGCACCGTCGTGGACGTGCAGGCGCGAGGTAACGTCCTCACCAACGATCTGTACTCCGTCCCTGTAGGTACTGCCGTCTACTCGTTGGAGACCATCTCGTCTCTGGATGATTCGACCATCGGCACCTCGATCATCGGTGGTTCTGCACCTGAGACCGACAGTGAGTGGATGGACCGAGGTGTGCGCTACTTCCAGCGCCTCGTCAGCACCCTCGTCACCCCTGAGCACTTCCGTCTTGCCGCACTCGATCATGAGGCAGTAGAGCGTGTGAAGGTGCTCGATCTGTACAACCCCGGCAGTGGCACCGTGGGGTCTTCTCCTGGACATATCACTGTGAGCCTCTACGGGGCCACCAGAGCGCTGACGGGGCCTGAGAAGGCAGAAGTGCTCGCTGACCTCCGAGCGCGCTCCCTGGCCTCGCTACAGGTCCATGTGATCGATCCCAGCATCATCAGTATCGACGTGACTGTGCGCATCGCCTACCTCAGCGGCTACACCCCTGCCGATGTGGATAACTCTGTGGAAAGCATGCTCATCGAATATCTGAACGATCCTCGGTGGGACTCAGAAGCCAAGGTCAGGCGCAATGAACTGATCACGGCCATCTCCAATGTGCCTGGGGTGGACTATGTGGACAACCTTGTGGAACCTGCTGTGGACGTAGACCTCTCCACCACGGCTTCCCTGTCCTCACCCGGTGATATCTCGGTCCTGGCGGTGATCGCGTGAACGCCCCGAAGTACACCCAGTTCACCGAGCGCATGTACGCCAACCTCCCCGAGGTGGTGCGCGATGCGGATGCCATCAATGGCTACGCGCTCAAGCACTACATCTCGGCCATCGGGGACGTTGAGGATCAAGTCGAGCGGCTGGTTGCGCGCTTCAGCTACCTCGACCTTTCGAGCCGCCTCACCCTCGATGACATCAACGATGATTACAACTACTACGGGCTGGATTACTCCTACTTCCAGGTGTCCGACTCGAAGCAGTCTGCGCAGTTGACGAGCAACAACAACGAGCCCATCTTCTTGCGAAGCACCGAGGCGTATCGCGTAGTGCCGAACACGACCATCTACGTGGGTGCAGTGTTCCGCACCGATCAGCAGAGCACCCTGAACGCCTATGGTCTTCGGCTCTGGTACTACAACGCCGCGATGGACCTCATCGCCACGAAAGATGCAGGTAAGAACAACGGCGCATCAGGTCCACAGTGGGTCGTCGTCAACAGCACGGACAACACGCCGAACGATGCCTACTTCGTGCGCGTCTCCCCGTTTGGGCAGAACACCTCTGGGGTCTCTGCGAAACTGTGGGTCGATGATGTCTACGTGCGCTCACACTACGAAGTGACGACCACAAACAACCTCGTATCTGGTGGCCACAACTACCTGCTCCGTGCTGAGCAGCAGATGGTGAAGCAGGGCGACTTCGACCAGGCGGCGGAGGCTAAGAGCCTAAAGGAGCATCTCTACATCGAGGGGATGCTTCAAGCTTCCGGTCGAGTGCGCCATGTATCCCAGGAGACCACCCCGGCCAACTCCACTGGCACTCTCTGGACTCGACCTTCTGACGGCAAGGTGAGTGTCTACGTCGATTACGGCACCGGGCCGCAGACGAACCTGATGAAGAACCCTTATGGCACAGGTCCAGCGGGCACGAACGCTGGTACCGGTACGGTCGTAAGTAACGAGGTCGAGAACGGTAAGCTGTTCCGGCGTATCACCTACACAAACCCTACGCCGATTGCACCCAGCAACACCGGGATGAACTACGGTTCGGCCTGGCCTGCGCAAGAGGCTATTGCTGAGGGCGATCTATTCTCTTCATCGGTACGTATGCGATCGTCACAGTCCGTGAAGCTCGCCTTCTACTTGCAGTTTCTCAACGAGGCCCAGGAGAACATCGGGAACACCATGGTCTTGAAGGATGTTGAGGCGGGTGTCTGGACTGACTTTAAGATCGAGGCGCATAAGGCACGTGCCGGAACTGTTGCCGTTCGCATCTTGGCCTATGGATACGGAAGCGCTAGCTCAACTCTGTTCCAGCAGGGCGCAACGCTGGACATTACTGAGCTTGTGATCACCCGAGGTCCGACAGTGGGTGACTGGTTCGCTGGCGACATGCCTGGTGTCCGCTGGGAAGGTGAGCCTCACAACTCTCGGTCAATCTACGACGCCGCTGGCTGGTTCGAGGTGGACCCGTCGGTCATCGAGGCGGGTATCGAGAACTCCGCAGAGGCACAGGCGCATGCTGATCTTGCGGCCTGGGACCTTGGGCCGGGTGTCTTTCTCCAGGACCGCCCCCTCTCTTCCGTGCCAGAAATCCAGGCCTATCGCATCTGGCTTGAGCTGAAGTCCACCAACGAATCTCAACCTGGCTACGCACGTCAAGTGATCCAGAATGTCTCGCCCAATGCCACGTACAACATGTCTCTCCTCATGGTGCGAGACGGCAACGTGCCGGATACAGCGACGCTCAGAGTCACCATCACCCCCGACACTGGTGGGCCTACTGTCCACACGTACACGATGTTGGACTACGACAAGAACCGGCCCCATCTGATCAACTTCACGTGGAACTCACCTGAGACCGTGGCCACGGCCATCATCAACGTCGAGTACATCGCGCCGGTCCCCTCTAAGGGCCTGCTCATCAACGATGTCTCCATGGTGCGATTCACTTCTGACGTGACGCAGATCGGGCGCTATGGCGATGTCACGAGCACGAACGTGTCCGAGAAGGTCAACACTGAAATCTTTACCGGCAACAACCTTCGCGGCACCGGGTGGATTCGCTACGAAACCATGGGTGATCCCGACACTGAGCCAATGGAACCTTCCGACCTGGATATCCCTGGTGGAACGTCTTTCATCGAATCTACTTGGCATCCGACGCGTCCAGGTAACACCTACACCCTCACCGGGGAGATGTTCTCGAACAACAACGCGAACTACGTGGACCTCTTCATCTGGTATCGCAACGAGGGCAAGGGCTGGGGCGAGGCCATGCTCCACCGCATCAACGCCTCTGTGCTCAGCACGTGGGTGGGATTCGAGCGCACCTTCACGATCCCCTCCAACGCCACCGAGTTCCGTGTCAACCTCGACTTCTACCGTGGAACCTCCGCACGCGTGCTTGACATGCGCAATGTGTCTCTGCGGGCCACCAGCGACCGAAGCTGGTACATGGCGGGCTCACGACCGTTCGCCTTCAACGCGCTCGCCACACGAGGCCTGAACTTCCTCACGAAGGGCGACCTGGTGCACTACACCGCGAAGGTGATGGTCACTGGCGACCTCTCCGGTGGTCGTGGTGGCGTTCGTGTCTACAGCAATGGATCGCAGGTCGTTCACGAGACTCTGATTCGATCCGTCGAGACGGATACCCTGCTTCAGGTCACTGGCTCTTTCCAGGTGCCTGAGTCCCTAGCTGATCTTCGTGTCGCGCTGTACATGAACGACCCGACACCCAAGCATCAGGCGGCGTACTTCCTGAGTGACCTTGAGGTAGTGCACTCGACCCAGGAGTATGTGAAGGACCCGAAGAACATCATCGTCAATGGTGGCTTCGAGGCCTCACCTGTTACGAAGGACTGGGGCGTCGTTACCCAGCAGGTGGAAGTGCGGAAGAACCTGATCCCAAACGCCATCGGTGCGGGCACCACGGATATGGCTGGGTGGTCTGGCACTGATGAACGCACCCTCGTTACAGTCGATGCTCGCCCGGCTCTTCGGATGACTGAATTGGGCACTGCTACCAACTTCTATCTTTACGCGAATACCAAGCTTTCTCCACCTGCTGGCTCCACCATCACATTCTCTGTAGACGTGATGGTGACCCATGAGACTAGTGTCCCTGTGAGATTGGTGTTCGGGGCATACACCGGCGCTACGTTGACGAATCGCCTTGGGCCGTCTGCCCCGCAGTCACCTTCCGAAGGTTTCGTGAGACATACGCTCTCTTGTGCCATCACGGACATGCCGGAAGGGGGTTACGTTTACGCCATGGTCTACCCAGTCGCCGTAGATTCAAATCCCTACGCCGCGGGTCAGGGGGTCATCATCCGCAACGCCCTGGTGGAGGTCAATACCGATGGCCCGTTCTTTGACAGGTACACGGAAGACACCACCCTTGCCACGCACGCCTGGGATGGCATCGCTCACGTGCAGACACGCCAGGATTTCCCCGAACCCCTGAACCCGGCGGCCTACATCACGACGGCCATGGGGTACAACAAGGAGGATGTTCCTGCACGTCCTGACGATGTTCCTCTGGGTGCCACGTCTGACCTTGTGGATGCACGTACGGCGAACACCGAATGGCTTCCCTGGCTTGCTCAGTTCGCTGGTAAGAACATCTCCCACTTCCCGAGTATGGAAGACGCGAGGACGGCACTCTCGTCGGGGAACAACTTTGCGTCTGGCACTATCGGCGCGATCCAGGATGCCGTGGCCACCGTGCTCACTGGTACGAAGACCGTTCGTGTGTTCCCTCATACGACCACTCTCACCCAGATCGGCGGAGCAACCCAGTGGGATGTCTCCATCGTGACACGTACCAGTGAGTCCCCTGATATCTCCGTCATGGAGGAAGCAGTACGTCTACGTAACGCCAAGCCTGCCGGGGTCACCTTCCACTTCCATAAGCACCAGTCCACCTGGGACGCTGTGGAACTCGCTAACCCGACGTGGAACACCTGGGATACGCGAGACTGGACAGGTATCGAAGAAGCTGGGTTGGCCGAAGGCTGATGACCACACGAACTAGGAGATTATGAAATGGTAGAGAGCAGAACCGCACGTATGCGGTTGGTTCATTGGTCTTCGGGCACGGATAGCCCCCAGCGGGTTGACTTCAACGAGACCTTCCTGAGCATCGAGTCCCTTGCGGCTATCGATGCTCAAGGAACGCTCAACGACCGCCCCACGCCGAACAAGACCGGCATGTACTACTTCGCGACGGACAACGGCACCCTGTACCGCTCAGACGGCACCACGTGGGCCGTAGTGGGTGCTTCCGTGCTCTCCCAGCTCGTGAAGCCTGCACGTACCGATGCCATCGCTCAGACGGTCCAGGGGCTTGCCTCTCAGACCGCCGACCTTAAGCGTGTGCTGAACAGTGCGAATGTGATCTACCAGCGCGTCCGAAGCAACGGCGATCTGATCCACGGCCCGCTTCGTGTTTCTCAGGCCGCACGTACTGCCAACAGCACCGAGACGGTTCCGACCGATAGTGCCGTGACGCTGGACAATGGCTCCACTGGCATGTGGGGTCTCAGCGCGCTCGCCACTACTGGCAACACGGCTGGATTCTTCCGTGCCGTGCGCGGGGGCACCACGGTGTTCTCCGTCAATGCCGCTGGTGTCGTGACCACCCCTTCCGTAGTTCTCAGTTCTGAGCCGACGAACACCAATCACGCGACCACAAAGAACTATGTGGACACGAAGATCGGAAGCACGGTCTACCCCCTGGATGGGCCTCAGCTTTCTGGTGTTCTCCCGCTGGTCAATGGTGGTACGGGCGGCACTACGGAAGCCACGGCACGGAGCGGAATCGGTGCGGCGGCTTCAGCTACCACCATCGCCACAGGGGCCGGTCTGAGTGGTGGTGGGAACCTCACTGCCTCGCGCACTCTGAGCGTGGTCTTCCCGACGGCCAACACCACCCATCACGGTGGCAACGTCGGTACTTCGGACGTGGCCGCTCGCTACGACCACAGTCATGATCTGGCAGGGGAGAAGATCATCGGCGTGCTCCCTATCGCCAATGGCGGTACTGCGGCCACCACGGCGGCAGGTGCTCTCACGTCTCTCGGCGCGGCACCGGTGACGACTACCTTCACGGCAGGAACTGGTCTGTCTGGCGGTGGCACCCTCGCGGCCAATCGCACCTTCAGCGTGGACTATGCCGGGAACGGCACGGCCAACTCTGCGGCGCGCTCCGATCACACCCATGACATCAACTCGTCCACCGTCACCGGCACCCTCTCGGTTGCTGGTGGTGGCACAGGGCGCACCACTCTCACGTCGGGTAGCTACCTGGTGGGTAACGGAACGGGACTGCCGGTCCTCCGTACCTCCGCACAGGTGCTCGCGGACATCGACGCGGCCACCAGCGGCCACGGACACAGCCTGAACGATGCGAACCTCACCGGCGTCCTGGGGGTCTCTCAGGGAGGCACAGGAGCTACCTCCACGGCGGCGGCACGTACTGCGCTCGCGGTGCCCGTCAACACCACTCAGGTGGTCGCTGGCAACGGCCTCACCGGTGGCGGCACCCTGGCGGCAAGCCGGACACTCAATGTGGACTTCGCGGGTACGGGTACGGCCAACACCGTGGCCCGGTCGAACCACACTCACAGCCTTGCTGACTCCACCATCATCGGGACACTGCCGTGGGCGCAGATTCCAGATATCGAGCTTCTGACTAGTGAAAACCTCGATACCCTCACCACGACGAAGACCTACCTTCAGAACACCCAGAACAACATCACGGATATCTCTGCTCAGAACTACCCTGTGCGGAACGCGGGTCTTCTTCAGGTCTTCGCGGCAGTCAACTTCGTGTTCCAGTTCTACACGTCGTACAGCCCGAACCGGCAGTACATGAGGCGGCTCTACAGCGGGGCCTGGACCGCGTGGGAAGAGCAGGCGACGGTCAAGGACATTGGTGATCTGTCCAGTGTCTACGCGCCCATGACGCATGGTCACCGCCTCACAGACAGCAACCTGACCGGCACGCTTCCCGTCAACCAGGGTGGCACCGGGGCGACTACTCAGGCGGCGGCTAGGACGGCCCTGGCAGTGCCTTCCACGTCGATTGCCGTGACCGCTGGCGCTGGTCTCTCCGGTGGTGGAACTCTCGCGGCATCGCGCACGCTTCAGGTGGTCTTCGAGGGGTCAGGCTCCAAGAACACGTCGGCCCGCTCGGACCATGGCCACGCGCTCACTGACGCCAATCTCACCGGCATCCTCCCGGTGTCTCAAGGCGGCACAGGCGGCACTACAGCTTCCGCCGCTCGTAACGGGATCGACGCGGCCTATTCCGCCATCCAGATCGCCACAGGAGCAGGCCTGAACGGTGGTGGAAACCTGATGGCGAACCGGACTCTCAGCGCCGCCTTCCCCAGCACCAGCTTCACCCTGGATGGTGTCTCTACGGGCACCGGCAACTTCGTGGCGCGCATGGACCACAAGCACAGCCTGAGCGGTAACTACCTCGAAGGTAATCTCGCGTGGAACAAGGCCCCAATCCCCATCGCGCTCTCCACCGAGGATCTTGACACCCTCACGGAAACGGCTGACTACCACCAGGGCTCGAATACGAACGCCACCTCAGCACGGAACTACCCGTCGAATGTGGCGGGCAAGCTGGAGGTTGTTGCGGCCAGCCAGATGGTCTACCAGACCTACACGGACTACAGCTCCATCGGGTCCGTCTGGCGGCGCACCAGGTATCAATCCACTTGGTACTCCTGGAAGGAGATGTCCGAGTCCAGCCACGGCCACAAGCTCACGGACTCGAACATCACTGGCGTCCTCCCTGTGACCCAGGGTGGCACTGGCCGTTCGACCATCACGGCAGGGACCTATCTGCGAGGCAATGGAACCACTACGGTCACCATGCGCCAGCCTGAAGATGTGCTCTCTGACATCGGCGGTCAGCCGCGTGATGTAGAGACTCTCCCCTCGAACCAGAACATCAACAACTGGACAACCACGGGCAAGTGGATTCCTTCGTCACTTGCCAATGTGACCACGGCCAACGGATACCCATCAGAGGCCAACGCCTCCGTGGTGTTCCTGGAGCACACCCAGGTCTCGTCCAACTACTCCGTGCAGGTCCTCACCATGGCGTACAACAACCGCATGTGGCGTCGTGCGATGCGCAATGGCACCTGGTACGAGTGGTACTACGCCCCAAGGACTCCCTACCGGGTGGAGACTGGTGGCGCGTCTGGTTGGAGCGTCCGCACCAACGGCATCTCCGTAGTCCAGCACGACGATGGGTCCAAGGGATGTTCTCTGGAAGTCACCATGGTCCGAACTGATCCGGTCTTCACCCAGGGAACCTCTTACCTGGTCCATGGATACTTCACTCCGGCAGAGCTTCGCCCCACCCATGTGGGCGGGCAATACTTCTACGCCACCGTCGGTGGTGTACCCGGACAGGGATTCATCAACTGGGCTACGGGTGCGTTCTCTGCCCGCCTCCCTCCCGGCTCCTCCAACGTCAACATTGGGCCGAGCAGTAACATCACCTTCGACTTCAGTTGGGTGGTGCTGTGACCTGCACACTTGACATCTTTTATGATCATCAGCTACTCTCTGATCGATCGCTTTTGGTAGGGTGATCATCTGTGTAGATTGCGTACTACGGCCTCACTGGACAAGTTCTGGTGGGGCCGTAGTTACGTCTCAGCACAAGTTCTGCTCCGTCTCCCCTGGAAGGAAGGGAGAGAGGGAGGGGGACTATAGGGGGAGGGAGAGAGGGATGGATGACAACCTCATATCTCTATTACTATCTACTACACATACTCTCTAAGTAACTATCTACAAATATCTACCATGGACTATGAATCACTAAACTAGTCTCTGAGCTGTACGTTTGACATAGACATGTTCCGTGCTGTAGTGTTGTACACCATCAGCTAGACCTTGTAGGAATCAGTAACCAACACCCACAACAGGAGAATCATCATGGCTCTGAAGGCCACCAAGAAGCGACCGGTGAAGAAGACCGGTCACAGCCGTACCGCCAAGGCCAAGGCCGCTGAGGTCGAGAAGGTCGCCAAGCCCGAGCCGAGGGAGCGTGACGAGTTCGGTTTCCTCGAAGGCACCGACAGCTCCATCACTGCCCTGACCCTCGCTGAGGGTGGCTTCAGCCGTCCGGCGCTGTACGCCGTCATCGAGGAGCGCATCGCCGCTCAGGCTGGCAACACCGAGGATGCTCTGGTGACCCGCAACGGCACCCAGAAGAACATCCCCAACCTCGTGGCCACCGTCGTGTCTTCCATGAAGAAGCGGGGCTACAAGATCGAGTCCACCTGGAAGATGGTGAAGGACGAGAACTTCGTGACCCCCGATGAGGATGAGGTCGAGGAGACCCCGAAGGCTCCGGCCAAGAAGACCACCAAGCGCAAGGCGACTCGCAAGAAGGCCTGACGTATGGTGTCGCTCACCAAGAGGCGGCTCTCATAGACCATCACGGTTTGTGGGAGCCGTCTTTCTTTGGAATAGCACTCTGACGTGCAGATTTGACATGAGAATGTCAAACAAGATATATTCATCTCTGCAATCAACAATCACAGATTCACCGAGAGGAACCTACCAAATGCCTTGGCCCACCGAGCCATGGTGACCGAGTTCTGAAAGCTACATGCCCAGCGTTTACCAGCTAGGCCAGGAGTAGCATCGCTAGACCGACCGCCTGTGGGGGCGGACATCTACACAGAACAAGGAAAACACCAACGTGGCCACTAGCCCAGAAATCCTTTTGATCAGCTCAGTCCTCCGTGAAGGCAAGCTGGCATTCGCTATGAAGAACAACATCACCCATGACCTGTTTCATCTCTGCCAGGATGAATGGAAGTGGCTGGAGACCTACTACAAGAAGTTCCGTAAGACGCCAACGAAGGCGGCTTACATTAACAACTTTCCTGACTTCCGCATCAAGGCCGTTGACGACACCGAGCTGTACGTCGAAGAGGTCAGGCGTGCACACGGACGCCACGAGCTGACATCGCTGATCAGAGACGCGGCAGACGGCATCGCAGACGGGGACATCGATTCCGTCATGGCCCGCATGCAATCCGAGGTTCTGGCAATCGGCACCGCAATGGGCGTCGTCAAGGATGTCGATGTGATCCAGGACTGGTCCGACATCTACGACTCGGCAGTCACCAGGCAGAAGAACTTCAAGAAGGGTGGGCTGGCAGGTATCCCCACCGGTTTCTCCTCGCTGGACTCGATGACTGGCGGTCTACAGCCCGGTCAGCTCTGGGTAGTCGCCGCACGACTGTCTGAAGGCAAGTCATGGTTCCTGAATCAGATGGCCACCTCGGCAGTCCTCGCTGGCCACAACGTCCACTTCGCCGCCCTTGAGATGCAGAGAGATGAAGTGACCTTCCGCATCCACAACCTCATGTCGAAGCACATGGGAGACGGCGCGATCTTCGAGGCACAGGGACTCACCCACGGTAAAGACGTGGACCTGAAGAAGTACAAGGCATTCCTCCAAGGCATGTCGAAGAGCATGACCAACAAGCTCACCGTGTCTGACGTGCGAGGCATCGGCATCGGGGAAATCATCTCCCAGATCGAGCGCCACCAGCCTCGTCTGTACATCCTCGACTATCTGACCTTGGCAAAGATGGCCAACGATGGTGGGTGGAAGGACATCGGCAATTTCACCAAGCAACTGAAGGATGCCGCTGGTCGCTACGGATGCACCATCGTCGCCGCCGCCCAGCTCAACCGTGAAGGTGTGGGCAAGGAGCCTGCCTCGGCAGATGCCCTCGCAGAGTCGGACTCCATCGGCCAGGACGCGGACGCCATCATCACCCTGAAGAAGAAGAGCAACCGCGTGATCAAGGCCCGTCTCGCGAAGCTCCGCTCAGGCCAGGGTGGCTACATGTGGTGGAACAAGTTCGACACCACCAGCGGTGACTTCCATGAAATCACCTTGGACCAGGCAGAAGACCTCATGGCGAAGGACGTGGAGCGAGCGCATGCCCTTGAAGCGTCCGGCGGCAAGACGGCATGAAGTACGAGTCGTTTGCCCGAGACAATCTGCCGATCATCACAATCCATGGAACCGAAGCAGACTGTCGCTGTGTGTTTCATGAAGACTCGAAACCCTCGATGCGCTTCAACATGGAGCTGGGCGTCTACTTCTGCCACGGCTGTGGGGCACGCGGCAACGTCCACACGCTGGCTCGTCATCTAGGCCTGGGCGGCGTAGACACGTCCGTAAAGCTCCGTGACGTATACGACGCACTCCGACGCATAGAAATGCCGCACAACGGCCCCAGGAGGCTCCCAGAGTCCTTCCTGTCGTCGTATGACTTGCCGCATGACTACTGGGCTGGCCGTGGCCTGGAAGAGAAGACGATCAAGGGCTTCCAGCTCGGGGCACACGTGCTCGATGAGTTCGTGACTATCCCAATGCGAGACATCAACGGGAACCTCCTCGGCGTGATCAAGCGTTACCTCGACCGTGATGCGATGCCTCGCTATCGATACCCCAAGAACATGAAGAAGTCGCACCACCTGTTCGGGGCATGGCGAGTCGCGAAGGTGAAGAACGCAAAGACAGTTGTGCTCACAGAGGGTTCCATCGATGCCATGAAGGTCTGGCAGGCTGGCTACCCTGGCATGGCGATCCTCGGCAGTGAGGTGAGCATGGAGCAGATCAAAGTGCTTCAGGCCCTCGACGTGCGACGTGTCATTCTGTTCTTCGACGACGACAAAGCAGGGATCAAGTGCCGGAGCGCGGCACTCGGCTTTAGTGAGATTCGGGTAGGTCGCGAGACGAAGAAGACCTACCGACGGGACCACGATCTGCGGCGCTACTTCTCAGTGGAGAGCGCCACCTACAACCACACATCATCAAAGGACCCTGGTGATATGGCGAGTCATGAGATTGACGAAGCGATAGCGGACGCTTACGCGTATCTCTGACGATGGGCGACTGCGAGGGCAGGCGATTCGGTTCCCACAAGCCGGGTCTCCTGCCCTCGTTCTATTTGTGAGTCTCACGTCGCTATCTGACACTTTCAACGATGAAAGTCATCAAAGAAAATGTATAAGCGCAGATCAGAGCGCTAGTCTCGACTTGCAATTGTGACTACGTCACGATAGACTGAAGCAGTCAGTTAGTGAGAGTCGCTAAGACTTGAACTAGCTAGTGCGGTAGGGAAGGCCCCCCTCGGGAGCCGGATTGATAATTGGATAGCGCGAGACACACACAGCCCCTGAAGATGAGGCGAGGAACCGTAATGGGCCGCGAGGCCCTGATCACAAGGAAGCATGAGAGTGCGACCAAGGCCCACGTAAGCGGGTAAGGATCTGTGAGTGTTGTTGACCGCGACTCCCCCATAGCGAAACGGGAAGGGCTTCTAGCTACCCGATCCGGTTGCCCACTAGGTGGCGCTCACGCACTGAGCGCATATGCCAGGCAACGACAGGAGGGAACCCGGTAGGTCCAGCTACCGATAGACGCTAGGCAACCAGGCAGTCAGCATGTCGTCGTTTCTTCTCCGCCCCTGAATGGACCTCACTTCGACCGAGGCAGGACGGAACAGTACGACGCCCGAGATTGAATGACCCTACGAATCAGCTACTTGAACGATGCCCCGCCTAGTAGGCCAGCGGGCACACCTACCCTTCCGACCGACTCACACACCTTCTGCAAGGTCGTCTAATCAGAGTGTGAGCGGGGTTAAAACACCAGCGAGGATTACGCCGCTGTAGAGAGACGGCCCTGAAGCCTAGAGGCTTTGGCTCATCCACAGAAACACTGTGGGTGTTGCCTGAGTTGCTAGTCAACTACACACAATCCCCTACCAAAGGAGACAACATGAACGACCTCACCGCCACCGACCTCCCCGGTGCCGCGAACCCGATCAAGAAGGAAGCCCGGAACGTCGCTTACTCGATCCTCCGAGCGAAGCTTGACCACGGAGCGTTCGCCATCGAGCGCGTGAACGTGGAAGCTTCCATCGAGAAGATGGACTCCCTCGCAGAGCCGCTTCTCGACCGTTACAACGCGAACGTGCGCGAGGCCCAGCACTCGCTTCGTGATCGTGCGAAGCGCATCCGGTACGTGTTCCCTCAGCCGTGCAAGATGCGCGATGACATGATCAAGACCGCGCTTGACACTTACCGGATGGACACGTCGCTCGCGACCACCAGCTACAAGCACAGTCTTCGGCTCATGACTCGCGTGCACATGGCAGTCGCGAAGTTCGATAAGGAGAACGCCGAGCAGTACGTCCCCCACACCTGAGCATTGAGACTTGCGCGTATCTGTGAAGACTTCCGCACCAGATGCGCGTTTGTCTGAGTGATCAGACTTCGACACTCTATCCACCAGGAAAGGTGAATCATGGCAACTGCAACCAAGCGCAAGCGGCTCACCGAGCACACCAGCAAGGAAGAGACCACCAGCGTGCCCTCACACCAGCTTGCTTCTGTCCCCGATAAGAAGATCGTGAAGGAGTACGTGTCCCGCAAGATTGACGGGATGGAAGACTTCGACATCTTCGGCTTCGCCCATAGCGAGAACATCAACGTTCTCGTTGAAGGACCGACCGGCCCCGGTAAGACGACTGCCGTCATGGCATACGCCGCGAAGAACGATCACGCGTTCTACGCCGTGCCCTCCAACGTCGGCGTCGAACCGTCTCAGCTTTTCGGCAAGTTCATCCCCGATGGAGCCGGTGGCTTCGTCTGGCAGGACGGACCTGTGACGGACCTCGTTCGCCACGGCGGCGTGCTTCTCATCAACGAGGTGAACTTCATCCCTCCGCGTGTGGCAACCGTGATGTTCGGACTTCTCGACCGTCGTCGTGAAATCACCCTCCTCGATCACAAGAGTGAGGTCGTGAAGGCCCACGACGACCTGCTCATCGTCGCGGACATGAACCCGGACTACTCCGGCACCCAGCAGTTGAACCAGGCTTTCCGCAACCGGTTCGGCATCCAGCTCCACTGGGGCTACGACGACAAGGTGGAAGCGAAGCTCATCAGCTCCCAGAACCTTCGTGATGTCGGCAAGCAACTTCGCAAGCAGGTTGAGGAGGGAATGATGTTCACCCCCGTCTCGACCAACATGCTTCAGGAGTTTGAGCGCGTCGCCCAGTTCTCCTTTGAGTTTGCGATTACCAACTTCGTGAACCACTTCAGCAGTGAAGAGCGCCCCGCCGTCAAGGTCGTGATGGACACCCACAGCGAGAACATCAAGATCGATCTGTTCGGCGCTCCCGAGGTCATCGTCGTCACCGATGCGGAAGGCACCGAGTGGACGGAAGCCATGCTTGAAGAGCTTCGCTCGAAGAACATGGACAACCCGGATTACGTCGATCCTGAATTCGGTCGCTACGGCATCGACTTCGAATGGGGTTCTGACGACGACGAAGACGAATCCGAGGACTGGTGATCGGTCTTCACACTTACAAGCTTTCTACATAGGAGGACTACCAACATGGCCCAGCAGGTTCAGACGTCGATGAAGCACAGCGACCACTACACCAAGGAGTTCAACCCCCTCGCTCGCATGGCGCGAGGTCTCGGAACTACCCTCAGCCAGGCTGACACTGTGCTTCTCGGCAAGCGCACCGAGGTTCGGGTGAGCGGCGGGACACCACCGCCCTACTGGTCTGGTGTCCCCGTCAATGAGGTGCAGGTTCTTCGCGAGATTCGCATTCGCGCTTCGGCCCAGTCAGGCGGCTCGGGTCGGAAGGCAGTTCAGCTCCCTGCCCTCGATGTCGGCGTGAGTGCTGATCCGATTGTGACCACCCTCGGTTACAACTACCACCTGATCGGGCATCGCAAGTACAGCCCCGCACTGAACTTCAGCCGGGACCATTTCGACCTGTCTGCCGCTGATCGCATCGGCTTCACCGATTACATGGACCTGAGTCAATACGCCGGGAGCCTGTTCCAGATGTTCGAGTGTGCACGTGTCGAGCGCCTGATGATCGCGGCCTTCCCTTCGACGCGTTCATACTTTGTGTCTGCGACTTACAACAAGGTCTCAGCCGTGCTGAACGCAGTCACCGCAGGAACTTCGACGCGTGAAACTGGTCTGCTTGCGTCGTACCTGTACTTCGCACTCCGACCGTACGTGGCTCGGAGCATCCGTACCCGAGCGCTGACCGATCTTCAGCAGAACTACGGAGTCACCATTGATGACTCTCAGGTGATGGCCGCGATCAACAGCTATCTCAATGCCACGTACTCGGCATCGGGTAAGGGTAAGGACGTTCCTAAAGAGTGGGCCGAACACCACTTCGTTCAGTCTTACATGAATCTCATGAGGGCGCTTCCCAAGAACATGGGTTACATCTTCAAGACCGCACTCACCAGCGACTTCCTCTGCACGTGTGAAGCCCACATGGCCGCTGATAACAAGGACAGCGGGAGCGAGGACCAGCAGTCGCTACAGCGTGTTGCTCAGCAGTCCCAGAGCGACGACCAGCAAGCAGGAAACTCCCAGGGCGAAGGCCAGGACGGAGAGAACGATGGCGACGACGAATCGGAGGGAGAGGGCGAAGGCGAGGGCGAGGGCGAGGGAGGTCAGGGAGAGAGCAAGTCGGACGAAGACAGCGAAGCCGACAACGAGTCTCCCGGACACGGCGTTGGCAACGAACGAGGAAACACACAGTCAGCAGACCACGAGGAGCAGACGCTTGAGCAGATGATGGAGTCGGCTTCCCAGGAGGCAGTCAAGCAGGCGATGCAGGATGAGTCTTCTCAGCGCGAGGTCAACGACATCCGTGAGAACGCCAATGGCAACGGCCTGCACTCGGCGGACGCGTCCCGCTCATACTCGAAGCAGAACCCTTCGCCGGATTACATCCTCATGCAGAAGCTCATGGCCCGTGAGTTCGGCAAGATCATCGAGGACTCCGATCCCAGCTTCATGACGCACCAGCCTTCCGGTCGTGTGAGTATGAAGCGCGCCATGCACGGCATCGAGGATTACGACACGGCCTTCGATGTGTGGGACGAGGGCAAGCTGTCAGCGTCGTCGATGGAAGTCGTAATGCTCATCGACAACAGCGGCTCCATGAGTGGCGAAATGAACCGCGTGTGCCAGGCCGCGTGGGCTATCACTCGGGGCATCGAGTCCCTTGGAGACAACGCACGCGTCAGCACCCTGTTCTTCAACTCGGACTCTGAGATTGTGAAGCGTGCGAACGTGCGCGAGACCAACCAGTACACCTCGGTTGGATCGACCGGCGGCACGCAACCCACTTCGGCCCTGTCGGATGCGGCTCGCATCCTCGCAGACAGCAACCGTGCCCATCGTCTGTGCCTCATCCTCACCGATGGCGCGTGGTCGAGCACCAGCAACGATGACGGCGTGGATGACGCGGACATTCTCATCCACACGATGAAGAAGAAGGGAGTGACCGTCGGACTGGCCAACATGTTCGGGAAGGGCTACTACGAGATGTACAGGACCCGCATGAACTTGGATCACGGTGCAGACATCGTGGTTCGTACCGAGACCGCTAAAGACTTCGTGAACTTCGCACGGAGCATCGTCAAGGAGGCAATGACTAGCTGATATGAGCGACACCCAGATGGCCATCAAGAAGGCCAAGCAGTACACCGTGGTCGGCATCAAGATGGGCAAGTTCGATGACGACTTGGAGCGACTGTTCAAAGTCATCCAGCGCCGCCGAGCTTCCATCGGCCAGCTCCGCGTGTTGAGCATCAACCCGAACGCGATGCTCAGCAACGAGGACCCCAACACGGAGACTTACGCGAATGGCTACGTCCCCACCTACACGTGGCCGATGAACCAGGAACACCTGAAGGGTGAAGCGGTCAGGGTCTATGACAGGATCATGAACGACACCGGTAACGGAGAGAGGTCCCAGCCGGAACTCACCGTCCTCGGCTCTCACAACTCCTACCGTGGAACTGTGGGCGTCGGCGAGGACTACTTCTACAAGGACCAGCTCATCGGTCGCATCGTCGCCATCACGGACAACTACGCCACGGATAGTGGGATCGCCGTTGCTTATGTGGAGAGCATCGCACGACGCAACCTCACCTGCCGCGTGCTCATGACATCGGTTCTCGCCACCAGCAGGAAGGTGAACGCCGTTCGTACGAAGGCGCGTACTCAGACTGTGGTCATCCCACTGGATGCCATCGCAGATGTGTACATGCACCGCAGTGTTGACGACACCGACCCCCTTGAGGCGACTGGTCGATACCGGACAGACTTACGTCAACATCATCCCCTGATACACAGAAAGTGAGACCTACCAATGGCTGAGAAGAAGCGCCCGGTCCCCATCAAGAAGTCCAAGCCGCGCACGAAGCTGACCCCCACGAAGGAGGAGACGCTGAAGACTCTGCTTGCGAAGCGCGCAACCAACGCCGAAGAGGCGGCGCGCATCAGCAAGGAGCAGATCGAGCTGAACGCGACCATCTTCGAAATCGTCCAGGAGCTGGACGGTGCGGATGAGACTTGGGAGGGCGAAGACATCAACGGTCGCTTCCATCGTGCGACTGTGGTTCGTCCCATGAGCACGCTGTACGACGTGGACTATCTGAGGGATCATGTCTCCCCTCGTGTGTGGACCAAGATCACGGATGAGGTGCTGAACGTGAAGGCCCTCGAAGACGCCGTGGTCGATGGAAGTATGGATGCGGAAATCGCGTTCGCATCCCGGAGCGAGGAGCCGAAGAAGGCTTACGTGAGGGTCACCTCAAAGTGAAGACCATCGCCGGTGTCCTGAGCAGGAAGGAGAAGCGCAAGTCGAAGCTACGCCCCTTCCAGAATGGCCCTGAAGGTGCCGTGAGTCTGAGCGAGGATGGTGGCGCTTATGTGATCACCACCAAGCTTGGGACTTGCATCGCTTTCGACGTGTGCGGAAGATGTAGCCTGAACGTCAAGCGATGCGCTTGCCGTAGCGGCTCCACACTTCCACGATCCATCGAGTACATATGGGATTGCGACATGGCCCATTGGAAAGACGAAGAGTGGAACCATCTCCACCCTGACTACCGAGGTTCCTTTACGGCTCGCGAGGCCAAGCGGAACCTTCGTATGCCCACCCCACCACCCACCAGCTCGCCTGAGCCGGTTGTCGTGGTGACTGGCAAGAGCCTGAAGGTATACGCCGAACGAGCACGGAAGAGCCGCGAGGTAGACGTACAGCGCCTGCTCGCAGGAAAGAGGAAACGATGATCAACATCCGTAACACCAGCGAACTGCCCGAAGATGACGACGTGCGCCACGACATCGAGATTGCCAGAGCGCAGGTCGAGAACCTGAAGGCGGCGATGGACTTCAACTTCCTGACGGTGCAGATGATGCAGGACGACCGTGACGAGAGCACCTTCGCACTCGTCGCTCACAATCCGTGCGACCTGTCTCAGTACCATGTCGTCGCGTTCCTGCCGACGCTGGACAAGTCGCTGGCCACCATGAAGATGAACGAGGAGGCCGGTAAGGAAATCGCAAAGATGGAAGACGAGATGCCCGAGAGCATGGAGCCCACCATCTTCGAACTGTGCATGAAGCGCTTCGCCCATGCCTCGCACAACGATCCCGAGGGTTTCGTGAGGATCACCAACGCGGATACTTTCGAGGACGCCCGCAGGATTTACCAAGAGCACTACGGTTTGGTCGGGGGAGGTGACTTCAACCATCCACTCAAATGATGACCAAGGAAAGGGTGTCCGCCGGAAGATACCCGATGGCTACTACACGAGAAGTGAGGTGAGCAGACTTACCGGGATCAGCATTGCTACTCTCGCTCGGTGGCGCGACAACGAACACGTGACCCCTGAGCGCACCGAACAGTATGGACAGACTTACGTCGGCCTGTACTCGGAAGCCCAGGTGAACATGATGATCGAGAACCCGCCGTACCAGAAGCCTGGCCCAGTACCGAAGGAGGTCAAGACGTGAGCACCCACTATCGAGGGACCTACGTCATCGAGCGAGAGACAGAAGACGGAAAGTATGAGATTCTCATGAGCGTGTCGGACGGCATCGCCGCACCGAACGTGATGGAGGCTTATGATCCCCTTCTCCTTAAAGTGAGTGCGAAGATCGAGAGTCTTCGTCCCATGCTCACCACCGCTGAAGACGAACCCACCGACCCACTACATGTGGAAGTCGTCCCCAACGCACCGACGATCCGTTCGGTAGAAACACAGAAGGAGAACTGAATGGCTATCAAGGCCAAGAAGCTCGGCTCCAAGAAGGGGTTCGAGAAGTCCCTGAAGGGTGGCAGTAGCAAGTACGCACTGCGCGTTCCCCCGGAGGGCGTCGTCGTCCGGTTCCTCACGGAGCCTGAAGAGTGGTTCGAAGTGGAACAGCACTTCGACCAGGGTCGCCAGACTTCCTACCCCTGCATCGGGATGGATGGCGGGTGCATCGCATGTGAGGAGGGCATGGAGTCGAAGCCCCGCTGGTACTCGACCGTGTACAGCATCGATGAAGATCGTGTGACTGTTTTCGAGATGCCCAAGTCGGTCGCGAAGATGTTGTACAAGAAGTACGACCGGTACAACACCATCATGGATCGCAACTATGAGGTCACGAAGGAAGGCACCGGCCTCAACACCGAGTACGACGTGGACGCGCTGTCCCCGGAGCACCTGCCCGGTCAGTCGAAGATGGAACTCATCGACATCATGGACTTCCTCGAAAAGCTTCATGAGGACGCCATGCGGCAGATCGCCGGTGGCGAGGAGGAGGTCAGTGCAACTGGCCGACGTGCTACTCGCAACACCGCCGCATCTCGACGGAGCACGCCGCGCCGTCGTGCGGACCTGGACGACGAAGACGACTTCGAAGATGATGACGAAGACGATGACGACAAGCCCGTGAAGCGCAAGCGACCGGTGAGCAAGTCGATGTCGAAGACCCCTGTGAAGCGTCGCGCACGCCGCTGATCAGACCGTTTGCGCGTTACACATTAATGCGTAGACTCATGCAGTACCCCACACCCACGCATGACACCGGAAGGTATGAAAATCACCATGGCTAAGACCACCAACACCGTTTCCACCGCCGAGGCCGTTCTCCTTGAGCTGGCCGACCTGATCATCAAGACTTACGGCAACAGCGCCGTGGTCGCCCCCAAGGCCGCTGAGGCTGAGGAGGAGGTCGTCGCTCCCGAGGAGGTCGTCGCGGATGAGGCTGACGGTTCGTCCCTGGAAGAGGAGCGGGACGAGCTTCTGGCTCTCACCCTGACCGAGCTTCGCAAGCGTCTCGTGGAGGCCGGGTTTGAGGCTTCCGAGGTCAAGAAGGAGAAGTCGAAGGCCACCCTCGTGGACGCTCTGCTCGCTGATCTGTACTCCGATGAGGAGGACGAGGATGACGAGGACGAGGACGAAGAGGTCGATGACGAAGACCTCGATGAGGACGACGCCGAGGATGAGGACGACGCCGAGGACGAGGGCGACGACGAGGACGATGAGTCCGCGTACACCGAGGAGGAGCTGAACGACTACTCCCTGGCTGAGCTGAAGGAGATTGCCACCGAGTGGGAGCTGGACATCAAGAAGGCGTCCAAGAAGCCCACGTACGTCGCCGCCATCCTTGAGGCCCAGGAGGAGGCCGAGGTCGAGGATGAGGACGAGGAGGAGGAGAGCGATCTTCGCGAGGAGCTTGAGGCCCTGTCCCTGGCTGAGCTGAAGAAGGAGGCCAAGGACGAGTACGGTCTCTCGGCCAAGGAGCTGAAGGGTCTCGACGCCGACGCCATCATCGAGCTGATCCTGGATGAGGACATCGAGGACGATGAGGACGAGGACGAGGACGCCTGAAGGAAGCTCTACCCACCGAATGACCCTCCGTACTGAGTAAGTATGGAACCCACGAACGGGACATTGGCTTAGCGGCTGGTGTCCCGTTCGTGCATCCCGGTATAGGTGAAGTCGCGGGTTCAACTCCCGCGCCGGGAGCGCACACGTTACACACTTACAGAAGGAGCACCCATGAAGAACTTGAAGCTCTGGCACCGCGTCAGACTTCATGAGATACATCGATACCACGCCGCCAGCGGCATCATCGATCACTGCACGTGCGGCCACTACTGGGTGGAGAGTTACGACTAATGGAAATGAGGTAACGTGAAGAGCAATTGGTTTAGCCTCCACACGCACACCAATCATTCAAGCCTTGACGGCATGTCAAAGCCTGAGCGACTTGTGCAGAAGGCCGCGAAGATGGGACAGCCTGCTATCGGCTTCTTGGATCATGGAAACATGAGCGGCACGGTCAAGGGGTACAAGGCGGCGAAGGAAGCCGGGATCAAGTTCTTCCCTGGCTTCGAGGGTTACCTGATCGACCCGACTCGCGATGACTGGGACAACTTGGAGAAGGGTGCTCCCAAGGTGGAGCGCTACCACTTCGGCATCCAAGCTCTCAACGAGGATGGCTACAAGGCCCTGGTCAAACTCTCGTCGCTCTCGCATACACGACCGAGGTTCAATCGGTTCTCCCGTCTCACACTTAGTGACCTAGCCAAGTTCGGAATGGAGCATGGCGAGAACGTCGCGTTCTACACCGGGTGCTACTTCGGCTACGTACAGCAGACGCTGGTGCGGAACGAAGGCGGCAAGGGGAAGGTCAACGCGGAGAAGATCATCCGGCAGTTCACCCGATGGTTCCCGAACCTGTTCGTCGAGCTTCAGCATCACAACATCGACCACAGCGCCGACGAGAACGTGCATGGGTTCGACACCGACGATGACATCGTGGACGCGCTCTACGACATCGCTGTGAGGAACGGCCTCCCCGTCGTGGCAGGGCAGGACAGCCACTACTGCGACCAGGGCGAGAAGTCAGCCCACAACCTCATGAAGACGATGGTCTACGCGGGCATCGACGACGAGTTCCCTGGCGACTCGTTCCATCTGGCGACTGCCGATTGGGTGCGCGAGCACTACAGCGATGAGGTGTGGAGTTCCATCGAGGACGGGCATCAGCGACTTCTAGACTTGCACGATCTGAGCATCACGCCCTTGGACAACTTCAAGAACGACGTGCCGAAGATCAGCAAGGCCCCGAAGCGGAAGATGCGCACGCTCTGCACCGATGCACTCGCCAAGTATTTCGTGGAGAACGGCATCAGCAAGGCGAAGGAGAAGGTCTACCTGGATGAGCTGGCCGAAGAGATGTCGGTCATCAACGATCTGGGGATGGCGGAATACTTCATCATCGTTCGTGACTATGTGGAGTGGTGCCATGCGAACGAGGTCTTCGTCGAAGCGCGTGGTTCTGCGAACGGCTCCCTGGTCTGCTTCCTGCTCGGCATCACACAGATCGATCCCATCAAGTGGGGCACGGACTTCGCGAGGTTCCTGTCACGTGATCGTGTGAAAGCCCCTGACATCGACATGGACGTGGAAGACGCACGACGCCCAGACCTCGTGGCGTATCTGCTGAGCAAGTATGACGCCGTGCAGATCGGCACCTTCAACAAGCTCGGCTCTACCTACGATGAGCGCGAGGATCGTGAGGGTGGCTCCGTTCTTCAGACCTGGCTCACGTACCAGCGGCGAGTGTGCTTCGACCGGGCATCGATCAAGCTTGCAGAGAAGCACGCACGACGTGGAGACAAGCCCCCGACTCAGGCAGAAATCAAGGCCTATGGAACGGGCATCTTCAATCGGCAGTACGGGGACATCACCGATATCCGCGAGGTCGAGGAGGTCATGCCCAAGGACTACAAGGGTCTTCGTCGCATGATCGAGATGGATAGCGTCTACAAGTCGTATGGCGTCCACGCCGGAGGCATCCTCCTCTCTGGTGAGCATGTGAAGATCGGGGACTACGTTCCCACCATGCTCGTCGCATCGTCAGACACGAAGGTGTCCCAGTACGACATGGACGATGTGGAAGAGTTCGGACTGCTGAAGATGGACATCTTGGGGCAGGCGACCTTGCGAACTATGAAGATCGCAAACAGTCTCATTGGCAAGTCGAAAGCGGACGACCTCACCTGGATACCGGAGAACGATCCTGAAGCGCTGAAGGTGCTCAGGTCAGGACGTACCGGAACCGGCGTGTTCCATCAAGAGGGATACACGAAGGCGAAGGGTGGTCGGTCGATGCCGATCAACAGCACCAAGGACTGTGTGCTCTGGCAGGCGCTCTACATGCCTGGCGCGATGGACACCGGGCAGACGGCACACGTTGAGCGAGCGCGGAAGGACAAAGCGTTTCGTGATCAAGTGACCTACGTTCACCCGATCTTTGAGAAGTGGCTGAAGGAAACCTACGGAGCGTACGTCTACCAGAACCAGGTCATGAACATACTTCGTGATCTGGGCATGGACATCCCCTCGATTAACGTCTTCCTGAAAGTCGTCAAAGCATCCGGTAAGGGTGCCGCCGAGAAGAACCAGATCAAGCTGGCTCAACTCGCAGGAGACGTACCGTGAGCTGTGCGAGAAGCATGGCATCAGCGAGGCAGATCAG
>NW_027184140.1:0-33157 GCF_963966145.1 Tenebrio molitor | reverse complement strand
ATCCGCATTACGTATTACTATCAATTATATTTTAAACGAATGAAAACTTCAATTCAGAAGTGTGATAATCCCGATCCATTCAAGTTTTGTTAATTTTAGATTAAAAATGCGTGAGTATTGTACTATTGCTAACGATGCCAAAACATCGCATATTCAATGTAAAAAGAACAAGAGCAACGGGCCATTAAGTTAATTTAAAAATAACTCGTACCGGATAAGTCGAATACGTATCCAGGGAAAATTTATTAATTTTAAAATTGACCGGCGGAAACAGGTTCTCGCCTCCCACCACTTTTGTGTAGCGGCCGCCAAATCAATTTTGTTTTTATATAATTGATTCAAAAAATTGAAATTCACGCATAGTTATCTGTGCCTGAAGTGGGTCATTTTCATTGCATTGTTAGTAAGATCGAAACCATAGAAACCATACAAAACGCATACGACTATTTCTGTTTTTCATTTCACGCACTGTTTTTTATTAGTTACCTAGCAACATGGTCACTGCATTGAAACTTCAGAGTTCCTTCAAAAATTTGAATTTTTAATTTCAATTTTTTGAATCAATGATTTAATATAAAAATAACTATTGTGGAAAACAGCAAAAAATAAAATAATACCACTAATTGGCGGCTGGTCAGGATAGACCTAACGTTCGAAATTTAGAAAAATATTTTTTTTATTTTAATACTGTTACTTTTCTAATGAAGTGCGAAATAAGTTGTGCCCCATAGCTATCTTTTTTATTTTTCACTACGACAATTACAAAGTGTTGATATTCACAACTTTTCGTGAGCACTTCGATAGAAATGAACAAGAACGCAGGAAAATTCCACACCGAATATTAATATTCTGTCTTGGCCCATGTTTACTTTTATCTACCGCAAAACAAAATGTTCGGATTTGTCAGGGGTATTCTGATTTAAAAAAAGAAGAACATTTGACGAATATTTTAAGTCTCAAACGTTTGGAAAATAATGCAACAACAATTCATAGACTACAAAAAAGCCTATGATTCAGTACCACATTCATGGTTAATTAAAATTCTTAAAATTTATAAAATTAATATTAAATTAAATCACCTTCTTTATATGGATGACATAAAACTTAACAATAACTGAAAATCAATCAATATGTCGTGGTCATTACGAAAATTTAGAATATATAACTAAAGAAGGAGAAATCATTAAAAATTTAAATAAAGGAGAATTTTATAAATATTTAGGTATTAATCAATCAAATCAAATTAAATCTATTCTTTTGGTGTTATAAAATGGTCCAAAACTAATTTAAAGAATATAAATATTCAAACTAGAGTTCTCTTTACAAAATTTTGTAAACATCACCCCAAATCTGCTGTTGAAAGATTTAATTTACCACGCGAAAATGGTGGTAGGGGTTTTTCAAATCTAGAAATTCTACAACACAATCAAATTGCTTCACTAAAAAATTATTTTCTCAATAGAGCTCGTGATATGACACTATAGCAAATATAAAACAAAAGTCTTTACATGGGAGATATTTTAAAGAGCTGAGGGTTTTATATTTGCAATACAAGATCTTGCACCGTTTTGGCTCACAGCGAATATAAAAAACGTCATGATATATTCGCAAAAATTATACACATGAATTTAGCAGTTAAATTCAATTTATTAAAGGATACACAACCACATTACATTTATAAACCAGAAAGTTGTTTAGAAAATGACAATTACAAATTATATTTTGATCGCACAGTTTTAACTGACATTCACATTCAGCATAACAGACCAGACATTATTATTTTAAATAAACAACAAAAGCAAGCATATCTTTTAGATATAGCTGTTCCAAATTCACACAATATAACACAGACATATAATACAAAAATTAATAAATATATTATTATAATTTCAGCAACAGGAATAGTACCGCAATCTCTTTTTAAAAATTTAAAAATTTTGGACTTAGAGAACACATAAAACACAAAAAAGTCAAAATGTGGAGGCGAGACGCCGGTAATTATGTTGATAAGCACTGCACTACTGCCGCCGGGTGGAGGTGGGATACGAAAAGAAGATGCTCTCACTGCTCTCACTCACAATAAGTTCGGAAAAACCGAATTTTATTATCGTATTTAATTGACGTCACAGTTACTTTGGCGAAACAGGAGCTCGCTTTTCGAAGGCATGATGAAAAAGACAGACGAATCAATTTGATATATAAAACCTAACAGGAACGGCTGGTCCATGAGGTCATTTGGGTAATGACCCCCTAAAAAATAAAGGTTTTACCCAACACCAGCCGCGACTGCAATGTACACAAGACTATGACTGCTACATATTATGTTATTTCAACCAAATCAGAAGTACAATAATTTTGAAAAGTAAGTGCAATGTATACTTCTAAATCTATCTAAATTTATTAATATGTAATTTTTTTCAAAACTATCGATCTTTCTTTGAAACATTTTCAATTCACAATTCACTGTTGGAAGCGCTGTACTTTTTAGTATAAATACGTATACGAAAAATTAAAATAATAGTTGAATTAACACATCGTTAAATGTTACGAGGAACATAGTTTTTTGGATTACACAGCAAAATCTTGGAATTTCAGTCCGATATTACTCCATTGAGTCTTTGGACTCACAAATAAATACCTCGAAAAGCCGACAAACATCTGTCTAGAACTTTTCTAGTAACCAGAGGGTATCGTAAACGACCCGTGTTTAGACCTCTTTCGTGAAAGTGACCGACCGCCGGCGCCGCTCGATTTCGTCATAAATCTCAGCCGTACCCCCCACGATAATTGACAAGTCTGTCATACAGCCCTACCATTTAAAACCTTTATTCTCTTCGTTTTAAAAATAGTTTCGCATGGTTTTTCTCTCTTCTCGTTTTACAATGGTCCAGTGACTAATAAATGAGTGTTGTGTTATGAGTTTGTTCGAGCTCAAAAAAACGTGGTTCGAAATTGTTTAACGTTTAACGAATGGTAAGTTATTCTAGTTTTTATGTTGGTCTTAACGTGTTAGGGGCCAAGAATACAACATTGTCTGTCCATTATAACATAGAACTGATATGTTGAATTCAGATCTCTAATTATTTAAAAACCAAAAAAATAAAGCAGCAGTCAAAGTGGCATGTACGCGTAACCTAATATATATTTTTTTTACATTAAAAGATCGCCGTCTTCCTCGTCGCACTTACGACATTTGCATATGTTATCTTTGTTAAACTCACGGAAGGAATATAATGAACCGGTCACCCGTCCAAGTGCTGACCGCTGCCCGCGTGGCTTACCTTCGGTGATCGAACGACAACCTTTACCGTTTGACGAGTTTTTATTCTGCAATTGTTTACAATTAATCGACAAAAAAAATTGTTTTCTTAATTATCTAGTACTTAAAGCTATGAATCTACATTATACGGGTCTGTGCATGTTTCCGAATACCTGCACGAAAAACAAATCGGTTCGGTGGTTGCTATGGATTTCAAAAAAAAACAAAAAGTGTTGGGGGGCAACGGCACGCGGTGTTCCCAAGCGGTCACCCATCCAAGTACTGACCGCGCCCGACGTTGCTTAACTTCGGTGATCGGACGAATAGAATAGAATAGAATAGAAGAAGCTTTATTGAATTTTGTTTTGTTTTACAAAAATATGTACATTTTTGCGTTTGTGGTTTTTAGGAACAGAAGGCTCCTGCCATTTGGCTTATCCTACGGTTACAATTTTATTCTACTGTGAGCATATTGATGAGTTTGAGGACGCAGCCTCGTTGATTATGTCTGCTTGTTACTTATTTAATTATAAAGGAAAATGCGAAACCTTTTTCTTTTTGTTTTTGACTTAGCCTATGACCTATCCTAATATTTACACTATCTACATTGTGGGGGGTTGGCGGGATGTGGGATGGGGAGTGGGAAATTAGTGGGCGGTGCCCTTTATTGTTCATGTTGGGAGGGCGGAGCATAATGTTCGCCATTTTGTTTGTACATGTGGGCGTGGCGTTTTACTTACATTATCCTATCTTTTTATTGCTAGGAGTTTTACATAATGTTAACGAGATTTCTCGTGATTCCTTGGATGATATGTTCACAATGGCAATAGTGAAAACCAAGCTTTTTGTGTATTTTGGTGGCTATTGTTTTCAGTTGAGGTGTTGGTGGATTAATTTGTGTTTAAATCTGCTTATGTTGAATTGATCTGTATCATTTACGTTTGGCGTTTTTATGAGTTTATTAGTGTTCTTACGGAAGAACTTTTCGGTTTGGATTGAGATGAATTCTTTGATCGTGGGTAGTTCCGAAATATTTCTTAGGTGTTGAGTGTTCGTGTGTCGGGGAGCATTATGAATTAATCTCATGCATTTATTTTGGAATACTTCAAGGGGCTGGAGGGCATTTGTAGAGAGGTGTGACCATACTGGGGCAGCATAAGTGATTATTGGTCTTATTAAGGCCTTGTATATGATGATTTTGTTCTTTACGCTTAGCTTGCTGTTTCTTTTAATTAGTGGGTATATTTTTCTGATTGCATTGTTGGCTTTAGTGAGTTTGTTCTTTAAGTTTTCTTTAAAATTTAAACGTGAGTCTAATGTGATTCCTAGGTAGTTGACTGTTGTTGTTGGCTTTACTGTGTGGTTGTTGATTTTGAAGGGGACAAAAATTTTATTGTTGGTTCTTTTTCTGCTGAAAATTATTAGTTCTGTTTTTGATTCGTTTAGTTTTAGTTTCCAGTCGTCGAAGTAATTTGTTAGTAATTTCATATGTAATTGATTTTGGAGAAGCGCGGCTTGGGCGTAGAATGAGTGCGCGTATATGGCGGTGTCGTCAGCATAAAGAGCAAGGTTAGTTTTGCTAAATTCCGGTAAGTCATGAATGTAAAAATTGAATAACGACGGGCCTAGTACCGAGCCTTGAGGTACTCCTGCTTTAATTGTCTTTTCGGTAGACAGTTCGTTATTAACTTTGACTCTGATTTTACGATCACAAAGGTAAGAGCTCATTAATTTTATGAAGTTTGAGTTGATACCTGCTTTGTATAATTTGTATAATAGCCCTTTGATCCAGACTCGATCAAAGGCTTTTTCTAAGTCTAAAAGTGTCAAAACTGTGTTTTTATCCTGGTTGAAATTGATTAAGATGTCATTAGATATTCTGGCAATTTGATGGGTGGTACTGTGTGATAATTTGAATCCGAATTGGCATTCTTGCTTGATGTTTTGCTCTTCCAAGAATGTATTTAGTCGCCTGTGAATGATTTTTTCTGTTAACTTGGATATTGAGTTCAGTAAACTAATGGGTCTGTAGCTTTCTGTATTGTTGGAGTTTTTGCCCGGTTTTGGAATGGGGATGATAATTGCTGTTTTATATTGATTGGGGAAATAGTCAAGTTTTAACACGGCATTGACAATGTGGGTGAGTTGCACTCTTCCTTTTTTCGAAATGTTTTTTAAGATTACATTGTCAATTTGGTCTTCTCCCGTTGCTTTATTGTTCTTTAATTTTTGTAGTACGTAGCCTATCTCGCGCGGACTTGTTATTACGGATTCTATGTAATCGTGGTCGGTGTTTGCTGGTTGATTAATTATTTTATCGATAAGTTTTTCTATTTTATTGTGTTTGTCGTCGGATTTGTCGTTGCTATTGTGTACATTTTGAAAATATTTTGCAAGGCATTCTGATTTTTGTTTATCGCTGATGGCGTCTTCGTTGTTGTATTTGAGTGGGGGAATTTCGTCTCGTTTTTTAGTTCGTGAGCGCGCTAATTTCCAAAGTGAGTTGTCATTTGTTTTGGCGTTTTTTAAGATGTCGTCCCACTCGCCGTTTTTGTGTTTAGCTAGTTTGTGTTTGATTAAGTGATTCAGGTGTTGTACTTGGATTTTATGTGCATCAAGACCGGTTCTTTGATGTATTTTGCGTGCTTTGTTTCTATCTTTAATGAGATTTGTAATTTCGAGGGGGATGGTAGATTTGTCAGTTTTAACTTTGATTGTTTTAGAGTGTTTGTTACGGGTGTTGTTTAGAGCTTCTGTGAATTTATTTATTTCGGTGTCTAGTTCGTTTGTTGTTTTTATGTTTGAATTGATTTTTATTAGTGAGTCTAGTGTTTTACGGAATTTTTTCCAGTCTGTGTCTTTGTAAGATGTTATGTATTTGTCTAGGTTTTCTCGCGATACATTACTGATACTCATTTCGACAGGGTAATGATCTGACGGTAGTTCTTGAATTGTCGCAGCTGATGTGTAGTTATTTATGTTTTTGATTAAAAAGAAGTCAATTGTTGAGGGATCAGTGTTATTACTAGGGTGGTGGGTGTGTGTTGGTGGGCAATTTAAAGTGATGTTTGAATTGTTGATGATATTTTTTAAAGTTACGCCGTTTGTGTTGCTGTAATTATTTCCCCAATCAATATGTTTGGAGTTGAGATCACCGGCAATTATTACGTTGGTGTGAGAATTGAGAATTTTATGTATACTGTCTGCTTTGTATTTGTTAATTGGCCTGTTGTATGCAACTACAATGGTTGTTTTGTTCGCAAGATTTATTGCCGCGCACTCGATTTCGTTAACAGGTAGTTGAGCTTTAATGTACGGTATGCCGCGCTTCACCAAAATCGCGACTCCTCCGCCCCTCGTGTCGGTGTTTCGTTCTTTTCGGATTATGCTAAATCCTTCTATTATTATCTTGTCCGTTTTAAGTAGCTTGGTTTCCGTTACTGCCATTATGTCCACGTCACGCATTTTGAGGAATACTTTGAGCTCGTTAAGTTTACCTAGAATGCCATTAGCATTCCAGGTAATGATTTTTAAGTACTTTTCCTTAAGGGTGAATTTATGGTGCGAGTTTGTTGGAAATTTCCATTATTATTTGAATTTGCGCAAAGGGATCGCGACAATTTTTTAGTTTAACTGTTAATTCTTTAACTATTTCTAAGAGTTTTTTGATGTTAATTATTTCATTTAACTTACGGATTTCTGTCATTAGTTGAACCAGGTCGCTGTAGCTTGCTTCTTGTTCTTCTTTGTTGTTGCTCGTTGTCGGGGCAGGGGTCGGGGGCTGGTTCTGGACTTTTGGAGTCTCGATCTGTTGTCGGTTCCACGGATTTGTTGTCGGCAGCGGCGCCGGGACGTAAGATACGTTTTTCCTGGCCTTCTTTTCAGCGGCTGCGGCTTTGATCTTGTCCAGGTGCTGTTTCCTCGCCTGGTACACCTCACACTCGGTGCTGTTGGCCAGATGCTTCTCTCCGCAATTGGCGCACTTGATTTTCTGTTGGTCGTTAACATTGTCCTTTTTGAGTTCACATTCACTGGTTAAATGTTGACCTGCACATTTCAGGCACTTGGACTTGGAGAAACAATTTGTTGCCGAGTGGCCCCACGACTGGCACTTGTGGCACTGGATTATTTCTTTTTTGTTTAGTAGTTTCTTCCATTTAACTACTACTTGTTGGACTGTTTTTGCGTTTTCTTCAAGGTCTTTTAGTGTGGTTTTGTTGTCTGTGATCACCACATACAGCGGGTGACTGGTGTTCTTCATTTTGTAGACGGTTTTGCAGTTAATTTTCTTGGATCGGAGGTCCTGTTTGACTTCTTCTTCATCTGGGTGGTTTTCAAGCCCGTAAATTACGAACCCGTGCGTCCTTTCTTCTTTTGTGGCATATGTGTGCCACTGGGTGTTGGTGCTATTTTTGAGGACTTCTTTTAGCCTCAAGAATTCCGACATTTTGTTGGTGAAGATAATTGTTTTATCTCGTGTGTACTTTATGTTTACTCCACTTTTGGCGTTTTCATTGCAGAACGATATAAGTTTTTTGTATTCGTATTTCGCATGGAGTATTATTGGGGGAGGTTTTTCGTTTTTCACATTTTCGTCCTGTACAGCCTCGTTTTGGTCTTCCATTTCTTCGGGTTCGGAAACTTGGTCCTCTATTTCAGTGTCCTCGTGGTCCGAAAGTGGCTCATATTTGTTTTTTAGCGGTAGTGGTACCTCCATCTTTGATTTCCTTACTTCCTTTTGTGTTTTCTTCTTCATGTGTTCTTCTTCACTGTCGCGATTTTCGCTTCGCGTTCTTCGGCGCGATTTTTTATCATTAACAACATTAATTTCACTCACTTTGTGGCGTTTTATTCACTAATATTATGTTCACAGTTATTTAGCACTTATGTGGGCGACACGATGTCGGCTTGAGGGGGTGGTCCTTTGTTCGGAGCAGGTACTCGGCACGTCCGTACGGGTCGACCGCTCGGACAAGAATGGTGATCGGACGAGAACCGGTGCTTTTCAACGTGGTATGGCCGTTGCCGTGGTGTTTAGGTGTGATCGTTGGTGTAAAATATATTGCTTTTAACATTCCGATGCACGAATATGAACATCAAAACGCGATGCGTTTCGTTTCCGTATGCACTTACCCTCTGACGACCGACGTCGGACCGAACTAACGGGAAATCCCACAACAACCACCACGTCACGCTCTAACGACAAGAGAGACTACTAGACGGACTGGCGATCTCCCGCGTCGCACATTTTTCGACCGCCGGCGGCGGTGGAAAATCCAGAATTTCACCCCACCTACCGCGCTGCTTGCTCCGACGACGACGAGATTCCCACATTTGGATCGACCGAAATATGTAAGTAATATCAGGAAGTTCCGATTTTCGAGAGGAGACCTGTGTTTCTATTTACCTATCTATAATAATTATCGTTATAATCATCATATCATTATTATTATTATTAACATTATTATTTATTACCATTATTATTATTATTATTATTATTTATCGTCCCTCGGATTCGGCGATCTTCGAAAATCCAAGTTGGACCGTTAGACATTCGAACGCGGTGTGCGTGGCTGACGAGTTGTTATTTTTGGCGTTTTTTCTTCGATCTTCACCCCGACTTCGGACGACGCAGGTCGGACACGAAATTACGAAGAGAGAAAGACGGAAGAAAGGAAGAAAACCTGAAGATCCGTCGAAGAAAATATCGGAAAACTCGTAGGTGCGGCATCGGTCGGACGATGAAGACCGTCTCCTTTCGGATGATCCTCTCGACGGACTTTCGGCCGTCCCGAAGGGTCCGGACGGCAACGGGACCCGTCGTCGACTCGTCCCGTTTCAACTTCCGCCGAAAACGATCGACCTGAACGTCGGAGAGGCGGTTCGCGGCATCCTGTTGTCGGAATTGCCTCGGTTCGAACACCAGGTCCTTTCTGTGCTTCGACCGTTTCGGAAGCGTTTGGCGACGCGAAGATGTCGTAAAATCGAGAAGGTGGCGCGGTATTCCGGGAAGAGATGGACCAATATTTCGGCGAACGAAATATGGATTCCCGGAATCGACGCGTCTACCCCGCACCGCCGACGTAAACCGTCGGTCCCGAATCGAAACCGTGACGACCCGGATTTAGGGCTGGTGGTTGGAGGGGCGTGTACCTGATTCGAAACCCACCGACGTTCCGAGACGAACTTCGCTATCTCCAGGGAAACTTCGGAAACCGAGTTCGGCCAGCTTGATCACACGGTGGCGATGGTGATCGAGGAAAGAGGACGATGCCATCACGCGGGCAACGATTCCGAGGCCTGCAATTTCTTCGACGGCGGACGCGGTGCGCGTTCAGTCTTCCGTCCGCAGTGGCGACTATTTTATAAAGACTTAGAAAATTTTTTTGTTCAATTCTCGTTCACGAGGTGCTCGAAGTGTACGTGTGTGAGCAAGTGTTTTTTCAATAATTATTATTAACTTTTAACGTTTTAACGTGAAAGATGGCCGACGTCGAAAATCAAACAGCATCATCGGTCACCACCGGTTCCGCTGCCACCCCTCAATCCCACGCGAAGAAAGAGAAAAAAGCGAAAAATCCCAGGGCGAAACCGTCCCATCCTCCGACATCCGAGATGGTAAACAACGCCATCAAGGGACTCAAGGAACGCGGAGGATCGTCTCTTCAGGCCATCAAGAAGTTCGTCGCCGCAAATTACAAAGTCGACGCCGAAAAGGTCGCCCCTTTCATCAAGAAATATCTGAAAGGCGCCGTGGCGTCGGGATCTCTGGTTCAGACGAAAGGTAAGGGCGCGTCGGGTTCGTTCAAGCTCGCCTCGTCCACCTCCGGTGGTGCCAAAGTCGCCTCCGCCTCCGACAAGAGGAAACCCGCTTCGTCCGCCGCATCCAAGACGAAAAAATCATCCGCCAAACGTACCGCCGTCGCGACGACTTCCGACAAGGCTTCCTCGAAGACAGCCAAAAAACAAGCCTCCCCCAAAGCGAAGAAGACTGCTGCCGAAAAGAAGAGCGCCGTCGCTGCCTCCGCCGCCGCAGCGAAAGCCAAGAAATCGGCCGCCTCCTCGGCAGAAAAGAAAACTAGAGCCGCCCCGAAACCCCGATCGCCTTCCAAAGCGAAGAAATCTAACAAGGCTGGTCCGACTAAAAAACCCAAAGCACCCAAACCCAAGACAGCCAAAGCCATTCCTGTCAAGGTGAAAAAGGCCGCTTCGCCGAAGAGGAAAAAGTGAGAAACGTGGATGGATACTCGACTCATGTTCGTTCGGCTGTGCCTCGTTCCGACGTCATCATCGTACTACCGGCAACGGGGCACGCACAAATGGCCCTTTTCAGGGCCACACGATAATCTACGACGAAAAAAAGAAATAAAACTATCCTTACGGCGAAACCAAATAAAATAGATAGCATCAGCTGGCAGGTAGGTGATGACAGGATGCAATAAAATTTTACGAACGACCGCAACCCAACCCGAATCGAGAGGACCGACCGATTATTGACATTTTTATTTTATTCATTTCCGGTTGAAGGGCGATATATTTTTTTTTTTGCCTGTAAAGTTTGAGGTTCTGAAAAGAACCGATTTTTTTGTTATAAAATTCGTGTTTCGTGTTGTTCTTCCGAAACACGATGTGGAAAAATTTAAGCGCGTTCACCCCGAATACGTCTGGCAAGTTGGATGTCCTTTGGCATGATGGTTACACGTTTGGCGTGGATGGCGCACAAATTCGTGTCCTCGAACAGACCGACCAAGTAAGCTTCGCTCGCTTCCTGGAGGGCCATCACGGCGGAGCTTTGGAAGCGCAAATCGGTTTTGAAATCCTGAGCGATCTCCCTCACCAAACGTTGAAAGGGAAGCTTGCGGATGAGCAACTCGGTACTTTTCTGGTAACGACGGATCTCACGCAGAGCCACGGTACCAGGTCTGTAACGGTGGGGCTTCTTGACGCCGCCAGTGGCGGGAGCGCTTTTCCTGGCCGCTTTGGTAGCCAGTTGTTTCCTGGGGGCTTTTCCTCCGGTGGACTTGCGTGCGGTCTGCTTGGTCCTGGCCATTTCGAATGAAACGAATGAAAAACAAAACTGACAATTATTAAAATCGACTCTGACGATCGTTAGACGTGCACGCGTCGAAAGGTAAACGGGTACTAAAAATTCCGCCATATTAAATTGTACTTTTATACGTGAACAAAGTCAACGGCTGACTTCGTCGATTGGTCGATGGTGAACCGTTGAATCTATATAAGGCTCCGTTAGTTGAAATTTTGCGGTAGCCCGCGGCTACCGCGCCGACATCCTCGACATCGCACTAATCAAAAATGTGCCATTTCAAATCCGATTACACGTTTCATTAGCGTTAAATTCAGACCACATGCCCGTGCTGATGCACATCGGTGATGAGGCAAACGACGCAAACACAAACATCACAATTCGCACCACAAATTGGCCGCGCTTCGCGGAAATTCTCGAAACTGACTTCGGACCGATTCCTCGGATTGAATCGGTCGAAGACCTCGAGAGTGCAGCCGGCGCTCTCGAGGACAAAATCAAATCCGCCATGACAGACTCAACTCGAACTCGGGTCGAGCCGCGACAAAAAGAGATTTTGCCACAATGGATCGTCGATCTAATCCGCGCAAAGAATCGTGCCAGGCGCCTTGCCTTTCGGACTGGCGACGCTCTCGACAGAACAGAGGCAAATCGGCTTGGCAACGAAGTCAAATACGCGCTCATCGATCATCGCTCTGATCGGTGGGAAACCAAACTCGAATCCCTCACGACGGAGGACAACTCGACCTGGAGAATGGCGAAAGCGCTCCGTTCAAATCACAAGCCACTTCCCCCCATTCAGGGCGCAAACGGACTCGTCTTCTCGGACGTGGACAAAGCGGAGGCGTTCGCTGACAGCTTGGAACTGCAATGCAGACCAAACGTCGTCGACGCCGACCCGGTCCACATCGAGGAGATCGAGAACCAAGTTCGTCTCATTCTTTCGAGACATGACGACAATCCCATCACTCCAGCTTCGCCTTCGGAGATCCGAAAAATAATCGGGTCCCTGAAGAAGAAGAAAGCGCCCGGCCCCGACAACATCTCGAACACAGCGTTGAAATTGTTGCCGCCCAAAGTTGTCGTCGCTTTGGCCGCAATTTTCAATGCCAGCCTCCGTCTCTGCCACTTTCCGTCCCGATGGAAAAAAGCGACAGTCATTTTCATCCCAAAGCCCGGGAAGAACTCCAAACTTCCCCAAAGTTACCGTCCCATCAGTCTTCTTTCAAGCATCGGAAAGGTTCTCGAAAAAGTCATCTTGACCCGGCTGGTCAAAGTGACAGACGAGAACTCCACAATTCCTGACGAACAGTTTGGGTTTCGTCCCAAACACTCCACCGTGGATCAACTGATCAACGTCACCGAATTCATTGCGAAAGGATTCGGCCAAAATCAATCAACCGGCGCGATTTTCCTCGATGTGGCCAAAGCCTTTGACACTGTCTGGCACGATGGACTTGTTTACAAGCTCCACGCCGCCGGCGTGCCCCTGGCGATGGTCAGGTTATTGAATTCGTTCCTCAATCGCCGCGTTTTTCATGCAAAAATCGGACAGGTCCTCTCAACCCAACGCGAGATCCAGGCAGGCGTCCCACAGGGCTCGGTGCTTTCACCGACTCTGTACGCAATCTTCACTGCCGACATCCCAAAACCCGACAACACAAAAATCGCACTGTATGCAGACGACACTGCAATTCTAGTGCGGTCTTGGTCACCCGAAATCATTTCGCGAGATCTTCAAGGCGCTGTGGTAAATCTGGAATCATGGTTTCGCACTTGGCGAATCGACGTGAATCCGGAAAAAAGCAGCGCCATTCTTTTTACCAAGCGTCATTTCCGACCGGTCGGCGAAGTCGCTATGTTCAACCGCGTCATCCCCTGGACAACCGTCGTCAAATACCTCGGTGTTAAGTTCGACAATCATCTCACTTTCATTCCCCAAGTCGAGCACGCGAAAACTCGCGCTCTCATCGTTCGTGGACAACTTAATTCGCTGGTTTGTCGGCGAAGCAAGTTGTCCATCAAGAACAAAATCACAATCTACCGACAGATTGTCAGACCCGCCATGACGTACGGCTTCGTGGTGTGGGGAAACGTGTCTAACACGCAACTCCACAAACTGCAAGTCGTGCAGAATAAATTTCTCCGGGCAGCTTTTAATGCGCCCTGGTTCGTCAGGAATTCGCAACTCCATCGGGAGGCAGATCTTCCACTCATCAAGGATTTCCTGCTAGATGTAGCGGAGAAATTCTTTGAGAATGCGGCCCAACACCCAAACCCTCTTGTACGCGACGCCGTCGATTACGACGAACACTTGCCACTCCGCCACAAACGGCCGAAGTGTCTGCTCCTCCGACAGGACTGAAGTGCAACCACCACTCCCTGTCCCCCGCGTTGTTTTGTCTGTTGCTTTTGTTTCAGAACTCCGCAGTAACGCGTAGCCTCTTGCAAACAAATTATAATTGAACTCTCTCGAGTATGTTTCAGATCACACACCAGGGCCATCTCCAGCTCCAAGGACCAGGTAAAAGTGTAATCAAACCGGGTTTATTTTTATAGTCTTGTCTATAATTATTTTCTTGAGCGTTTCCCCCATTCTTCTTCGGCTCCGACGAGGGGTTTTTTCTGCAGTTTTTCCCCTCGTTGTAACGCATAAGCGGGAGCATTCCGACGACGCCTTCTGCAGCCCCCTTTTCTTCTCGCGATTTGTTCTCTCAAACAACCCCCCTACCGTACTCTCGACCTGCTGGGTTCGCAACTGGAGGCCGACCAGCTAGGGGGTACGGTAACTCGATACTTGACAAGTCTGTCACACAGCCCTACCATTTCATGCGTAGGTGCCTGCCAGTCAGATTGGGGAAAGATGAGTCTAGGACTCGAACTCCGTAAAACGTCAGACAAATTATTATTATTTTGCGGTAGTTGACTTCCTAGGGACGAGGTGTGCAGGTATTTTGTGTCAGTTGAAATAATCTGAAAAGATGACCGGTCGCGGTAAAGGAGGCAAAGGATTGGGAAAAGGAGGAGCGAAGCGTCATCGCAAAGTCCTGCGTGACAACATCCAGGGCATCACGAAACCCGCTATCAGAAGATTGGCTCGTCGTGGCGGCGTGAAACGTATTTCCGGTTTGATCTACGAAGAAACTCGCGGAGTCCTGAAAGTGTTCTTGGAAAATGTCATCCGAGATGCCGTCACCTACACGGAACACGCCAAACGTAAAACCGTGACAGCGATGGACGTCGTCTACGCTTTGAAACGTCAAGGACGCACCCTCTACGGTTTCGGAGGTTAATTTCCTGGCGCTCTTCACCGTTCGAGAAAACCAGAATAAAATACGAAATACAAAATCGGTTCTTTTCAGAACCACAAAATAAAAATAAGAGGAAAAAAAAGAAACATGATGTTCTTTCGAGAAACAACGGACAATTATTACTAACTGACTACCTGATAAATGTACCAAGATCGTAAACACCCCTTGCTTTCCTTTTGGCATTGCAGTCGTAAATGATAATAATACAAAAAGAAAAGATGCATCGGTCATTTTACGAAAAAAAAAAGCTATAGTGGCCCTGAGAAGGGCCGATATTTTGAGTTTTCGCCACGGAGATGGATCGATCGTTCGTTTAAGGTTTCTTCTCGGTTTTTTTGGGTAAAAGTACGGCCTGAATGTTGGGTAAGACACCGCCTTGGGCGATCGTAACTCCGGACAGGAGTTTGTTCAATTCCTCGTCGTTTCTGATGGCCAGCTGCAGATGACGCGGTATAATACGTGTCTTCTTGTTGTCACGGGCAGCGTTTCCTGCCAATTCTAGAACTTCGGCGGCTAAGTACTCCATGACGGCGGCCAAATAGACGGGAGCTCCTGCACCGACGCGTTCCGCGTAATTTCCTTTTCTGAGAAGACGATGTATCCTACCCACCGGAAACTGGAGACCGGCACGGCTCGAACGGGATTTCGCTTTTCCCTTCACTTTACCTCCTTTACCGCGACCTGACATTTTAAGTTCGTTCGTTAGACACCACGAGAAGTAATAAAACTGACGGACGGGACTCGTCGATTGTAAAAGCTGGTAGCTGTGCTTCGAATTTATAGCCTCCGTGATAGGAGAATAGGACGTGACGATTGGTGGGAGCCCGTTTTCAGGTGGGGTTCTGGTGAACACACTACCTATCAGAAAGGTGGTGGTGCAAAGTTAACGCACGCACACGAGTCAGAGCAGTTCGCGAGTTTGTTGAATCGAATTGAATTGAAAAATGCCGCCGAAGACAAGTGGTAAGGCAGCCAAGAAGGCCGGGAAAGCTCAGAAGAACATTTCCAAGAGCGACAAAAAAAAGAAGCGCAGGAGGAAGGAGAGCTATGCCATCTACATCTACAAGGTGTTGAAACAAGTCCATCCCGACACCGGTATCTCTAGTAAGGCTATGAGCATAATGAACAGTTTCGTGAACGACATCTTCGAACGTATCGCCGCTGAAGCTTCCCGTCTGGCACACTACAACAAACGTTCGACGATCACCAGCAGAGAAATTCAAACTGCCGTGCGTCTGTTGTTGCCCGGTGAGTTGGCCAAGCACGCCGTCTCCGAAGGTACCAAAGCCGTCACCAAGTACACCAGTTCGAAATAGATGTTTTTCGTTTTCGACACATTTATAAACGGTTCTTTTCAGAACCACAAAAACTCTCGAACAAAAAAGAAAAAGACGTGAAACAGCGATTTTTAATTAACTTTTATTATGTCATTATTATTATTATTAGGTTTCATGCATTATCGGTATTTTGCACCCATGCCTATCCAACTTGTAGTTATGTGGTTATTGTATTCGAAATAATTTAGTTGATTGAGGTTATGTTATGAATAAATTTCTATTTTGCCAGAATACAACTCTTCGGAAGAAGAAATCAAATAAACAATCGTACATCTGCTGAACAACCTAGTTGATGGTTGATGGATTTGCATTACCCAGCATATAGCCTAAATGTTCATCTTTAGTGAAATTAAAATTACTTAGCTTTTTTAAGAAAGAAAAAATTAGAACGAATTCTCATCGAAAAAACCGCGATTCCTACAAATGATACAGATGGTTTTGTAGTCGCGTATGTTATTGAATACAATGAGCCGACATTTTTCCGACTCTTTGTTTCATCGAAAACGTTGTTGACATTAGCAAGGAACGTTAAGGATTCCCTGAAACAGACAATTTCACTGTTTTGGAATAGCAGTATGTGCAAATGAGAGGACAGAAGACTTTGAAAAAAGGAGTGAACAAAACTGTACTTTAGTACAGAATGTTATGTTTATTTTAATTTCAATTGTTCCTGTTTTAATGAGATTTTTTATGTTCCTAAATCATTTTCTATTTTTTTTTTCATTAGAGAAGAGTTATTGTCGAGTTATTATCTCTACCTAGCATAAAAATTAAAATACTTTGCAACATTACGTTATTATACATTGCATATCTGACATAAAATACTTGCAAAAATTACTTAGCTAATTAATATTACGCATGACAACTCACATTATTTACTTTGCAAAACATTATAGAATACATAACAGATAATTGTGACCCTGTGTATTGTTCATTGGAATTAAAATAAAAAAAACGTGATTTCGTCAATCGCCGTTATTTGCGACTTCAGGCAACTGTCGCTAAGAGCTATTTTTGTTTCTCCGTTCAATTTCCCGATAAAATCGTCGACTTAGTTATTAACTAAGTTCTTCAGTTAGGTGGTATCAACAATACCACAATAGCCATGTTGCCGGAGTTTTTTGATAAAAGACTTGCTAGTTGGAATACAGAAAATATTTACCAAACACCTATTCACGATAATAAACCGGGGCACTATTGTGGGTTTTCGGTTGGTTTTATATTATATTAGGTACTCACCCTTCGTAACGTGTCTCCACGAAAAAACGTCACTTTCACACTAACCACCTTTCGTTTTAACTCTCGCGACGATAACTGAAATGTTGACGCGCGCCGGACAGATTCACGGACATACAACCACCCACCCACCCCGCGCCCCGGTTTCCGTCTGGACTGGTTCTGTCGTCCGAGTGAGTGCCAAAAATTAGCGTTCGTCTATTAAATGATTGTCGGATGATGATTATTGACGGACACTTTTATCGCACCCGATCACACTTTAGTTACTACCTACGTTTAGTATCGACGACGCATCGTTTCGATTATTGAAATTCGAATTGAATTTTTTTTTTTTCTAGTTTTCGACGTAGATTCGCGTGACACAAATATTATGAGCCTTTTTGGATCGATTTCGTGTGCATCACGCCATTTCTACGGGCGAACGTGAATGTGTGATGTTGACGTGATGGAAGCAACGTTTAGGCAATCCGCATTACGTATTACTATCAATTATATTTTAAACGAATGAAAACTTCAATTCAGAAGTGTGATAATCCCGATCCATTCAAGTTTTGTTAATTTTAGATTAAAAATGCGTGAGTATTGTACTATTGCTAACGATGCCAAAACATCGCATATTCAATGTAAAAAGAACAAGAGCAACGGGCCATTAAGTTAATTTAAAAATAACTCGTACCGGATAAGTCGAATACGTATCCAGGGAAAATTTATTAATTTTAAAATTGACCGGCGGAAACAGGTTCTCGCCTCCCACCACTTTTGTGTAGCGGCCGCCAAATCAATTTTGTTTTTATATAATTGATTCAAAAAATTGAAATTCACGCATAGTTATCTGTGCCTGAAGTGGGTCATTTTCATTGCATTGTTAGTAAGATCGAAACCATAGAAACCATACAAAACGCATACGACTATTTCTGTTTTTCATTTCACGCACTGTTTTTTATTAGTTACCTAGCAACATGGTCACTGCATTGAAACTTCAGAGTTCCTTCAAAAATTTGAATTTTTAATTTCAATTTTTTGAATCAATGATTTAATATAAAAATAACTATTGTGGAAAACAGCAAAAAATAAAATAATACCACTAATTGGCGGCTGGTCAGGATAGACCTAACGTTCGAAATTTAGAAAAATATTTTTTTTATTTTAATACTGTTACTTTTCTAATGAAGTGCGAAATAAGTTGTGCCCCATAGCTATCTTTTTTATTTTTCACTACGACAATTACAAAGTGTTGATATTCACAACTTTTCGTGAGCACTTCGATAGAAATGAACAAGAACGCAGGAAAATTCCACACCGAATATTAATATTCTGTCTTGGCCCATGTTTACTTTTATCTACCGCAAAACAAAATGTTCGGATTTGTCAGGGGTATTCTGATTTAAAAAAAGAAGAACATTTGACGAATATTTTAAGTCTCAAACGTTTGGAAAATAATGCAACAACAATTCATAGACTACAAAAAAGCCTATGATTCAGTACCACATTCATGGTTAATTAAAATTCTTAAAATTTATAAAATTAATATTAAATTAAATCACCTTCTTTATATGGATGACATAAAACTTAACAATAACTGAAAATCAATCAATATGTCGTGGTCATTACGAAAATTTAGAATATATAACTAAAGAAGGAGAAATCATTAAAAATTTAAATAAAGGAGAATTTTATAAATATTTAGGTATTAATCAATCAAATCAAATTAAATCTATTCTTTTGGTGTTATAAAATGGTCCAAAACTAATTTAAAGAATATAAATATTCAAACTAGAGTTCTCTTTACAAAATTTTGTAAACATCACCCCAAATCTGCTGTTGAAAGATTTAATTTACCACGCGAAAATGGTGGTAGGGGTTTTTCAAATCTAGAAATTCTACAACACAATCAAATTGCTTCACTAAAAAATTATTTTCTCAATAGAGCTCGTGATATGACACTATAGCAAATATAAAACAAAAGTCTTTACATGGGAGATATTTTAAAGAGCTGAGGGTTTTATATTTGCAATACAAGATCTTGCACCGTTTTGGCTCACAGCGAATATAAAAAACGTCATGATATATTCGCAAAAATTATACACATGAATTTAGCAGTTAAATTCAATTTATTAAAGGATACACAACCACATTACATTTATAAACCAGAAAGTTGTTTAGAAAATGACAATTACAAATTATATTTTGATCGCACAGTTTTAACTGACATTCACATTCAGCATAACAGACCAGACATTATTATTTTAAATAAACAACAAAAGCAAGCATATCTTTTAGATATAGCTGTTCCAAATTCACACAATATAACACAGACATATAATACAAAAATTAATAAATATATTATTATAATTTCAGCAACAGGAATAGTACCGCAATCTCTTTTTAAAAATTTAAAAATTTTGGACTTAGAGAACACATAAAACACAAAAAAGTCAAAATGTGGAGGCGAGACGCCGGTAATTATGTTGATAAGCACTGCACTACTGCCGCCGGGTGGAGGTGGGATACGAAAAGAAGATGCTCTCACTGCTCTCACTCACAATAAGTTCGGAAAAACCGAATTTTATTATCGTATTTAATTGACGTCACAGTTACTTTGGCGAAACAGGAGCTCGCTTTTCGAAGGCATGATGAAAAAGACAGACGAATCAATTTGATATATAAAACCTAACAGGAACGGCTGGTCCATGAGGTCATTTGGGTAATGACCCCCTAAAAAATAAAGGTTTTACCCAACACCAGCCGCGACTGCAATGTACACAAGACTATGACTGCTACATATTATGTTATTTCAACCAAATCAGAAGTACAATAATTTTGAAAAGTAAGTGCAATGTATACTTCTAAATCTATCTAAATTTATTAATATGTAATTTTTTTCAAAACTATCGATCTTTCTTTGAAACATTTTCAATTCACAATTCACTGTTGGAAGCGCTGTACTTTTTAGTATAAATACGTATACGAAAAATTAAAATAATAGTTGAATTAACACATCGTTAAATGTTACGAGGAACATAGTTTTTTGGATTACACAGCAAAATCTTGGAATTTCAGTCCGATATTACTCCATTGAGTCTTTGGACTCACAAATAAATACCTCGAAAAGCCGACAAACATCTGTCTAGAACTTTTCTAGTAACCAGAGGGTATCGTAAACGACCCGTGTTTAGACCTCTTTCGTGAAAGTGACCGACCGCCGGCGCCGCTCGATTTCGTCATAAATCTCAGCCGTACCCCCCACGATAATTGACAAGTCTGTCATACAGCCCTACCATTTAAAACCTTTATTCTCTTCGTTTTAAAAATAGTTTCGCATGGTTTTTCTCTCTTCTCGTTTTACAATGGTCCAGTGACTAATAAATGAGTGTTGTGTTATGAGTTTGTTCGAGCTCAAAAAAACGTGGTTCGAAATTGTTTAACGTTTAACGAATGGTAAGTTATTCTAGTTTTTATGTTGGTCTTAACGTGTTAGGGGCCAAGAATACAACATTGTCTGTCCATTATAACATAGAACTGATATGTTGAATTCAGATCTCTAATTATTTAAAAACCAAAAAAATAAAGCAGCAGTCAAAGTGGCATGTACGCGTAACCTAATATATATTTTTTTTACATTAAAAGATCGCCGTCTTCCTCGTCGCACTTACGACATTTGCATATGTTATCTTTGTTAAACTCACGGAAGGAATATAATGAACCGGTCACCCGTCCAAGTGCTGACCGCTGCCCGCGTGGCTTACCTTCGGTGATCGAACGACAACCTTTACCGTTTGACGAGTTTTTATTCTGCAATTGTTTACAATTAATCGACAAAAAAAATTGTTTTCTTAATTATCTAGTACTTAAAGCTATGAATCTACATTATACGGGTCTGTGCATGTTTCCGAATACCTGCACGAAAAACAAATCGGTTCGGTGGTTGCTATGGATTTCAAAAAAAAACAAAAAGTGTTGGGGGGCAACGGCACGCGGTGTTCCCAAGCGGTCACCCATCCAAGTACTGACCGCGCCCGACGTTGCTTAACTTCGGTGATCGGACGAATAGAATAGAATAGAAGAAGCTTTATTGAATTTTGTTTTGTTTTACAAAAATATGTACATTTTTGCGTTTGTGGTTTTTAGGAACAGAAGGCTCCTGCCATTTGGCTTATCCTACGGTTACAATTTTATTCTACTGTGAGCATATTGATGAGTTTGAGGACGCAGCCTCGTTGATTATGTCTGCTTGTTACTTATTTAATTATAAAGGAAAATGCGAAACCTTTTTCTTTTTGTTTTTGACTTAGCCTATGACCTATCCTAATATTTACACTATCTACATTGTGGGGGGTTGGCGGGATGTGGGATGGGGAGTGGGAAATTAGTGGGCGGTGCCCTTTATTGTTCATGTTGGGAGGGCGGAGCATAATGTTCGCCATTTTGTTTGTACATGTGGGCGTGGCGTTTTACTTACATTATCCTATCTTTTTATTGCTAGGAGTTTTACATAATGTTAACGAGATTTCTCGTGATTCCTTGGATGATATGTTCACAATGGCAATAGTGAAAACCAAGCTTTTTGTGTATTTTGGTGGCTATTGTTTTCAGTTGAGGTGTTGGTGGATTAATTTGTGTTTAAATCTGCTTATGTTGAATTGATCTGTATCATTTACGTTTGGCGTTTTTATGAGTTTATTAGTGTTCTTACGGAAGAACTTTTCGGTTTGAATTGAGATGAATTCTTTGATCGTGGGTAGTTCCGAAATATTTCTTAGGTGTTGAGTGTTCGTGTGTCGGGGAGCATTATGAATTAATCTCATGCATTTATTTTGGAATACTTCAAGGGGCTGGAGGGCATTTGTAGAGAGGTGTGACCATACTGGGGCAGCATAAGTGATTATTGGTCTTATTAAGGCCTTGTATATGATGATTTTGTTCTTTACGCTTAGCTTGCTGTTTCTTTTAATTAGTGGGTATATTTTTCTGATTGCATTGTTGGCTTTAGTGAGTTTGTTCTTTAAGTTTTCTTTAAAATTTAAACGTGAGTCTAATGTGATTCCTAGGTAGTTGACTGTTGTTGTTGGCTTTACTGTGTGGTTGTTGATTTTGAAGGGGACAAAAATTTTATTGTTGGTTCTTTTTCTGCTGAAAATTATTAGTTCTGTTTTTGATTCGTTTAGTTTTAGTTTCCAGTCGTCGAAGTAATTTGTTAGTAATTTCATATGTAATTGATTTTGGAGAAGCGCGGCTTGGGCGTAGAATGAGTGCGCGTATATGGCGGTGTCGTCAGCATAAAGAGCAAGGTTAGTTTTGCTAAATTCCGGTAAGTCATGAATGTAAAAATTGAATAACGACGGGCCTAGTACCGAGCCTTGAGGTACTCCTGCTTTAATTGTCTTTTCGGTAGACAGTTCGTTATTAACTTTGACTCTGATTTTACGATCACAAAGGTAAGAGCTCATTAATTTTATGAAGTTTGAGTTGATACCTGCTTTGTATAATTTGTATAATAGCCCTTTGATCCAGACTCGATCAAAGGCTTTTTCTAAGTCTAAAAGTGTCAAAACTGTGTTTTTATCCTGGTTGAAATTGATTAAGATGTCATTAGATATTCTGGCAATTTGATGGGTGGTACTGTGTGATAATTTGAATCCGAATTGGCATTCTTGCTTGATGTTTTGCTCTTCCAAGAATGTATTTAGTCGCCTGTGAATGATTTTTTCTGTTAACTTGGATATTGAGTTCAGTAAACTAATGGGTCTGTAGCTTTCTGTATTGTTGGAGTTTTTGCCCGGTTTTGGAATGGGGATGATAATTGCTGTTTTATATTGATTGGGGAAATAGTTAAGTTTTAACACGGCATTGACAATGTGGGTGAGTTGCACTCTTCCTTTTTTCGAAATGTTTTTTAAGATTACATTGTCAATTTGGTCTTCTCCCGTTGCTTTATTGTTCTTTAATTTTTGTAGTACGTAGCCTATCTCGCGCGGACTTGTTATTACGGATTCTATGTAATCGTGGTCGGTGTTTGCTGGTTGATTAATTATTTTATCGATAAGTTTTTCTATTTTATTGTGTTTGTCGTCGGATTTGTCGTTGCTATTGTGTACATTTTGAAAATATTTTGCAAGGCATTCTGATTTTTGTTTATCGCTGATGGCGTCTTCGTTGTTGTATTTGAGTGGGGGAATTTCGTCTCGTTTTTTAGTTCGTGAGCGCGCTAATTTCCAAAGTGAGTTGTCATTTGTTTTGGCGTTTTTTAAGATGTCGTCCCACTCGCCGTTTTTGTGTTTAGCTAGTTTGTGTTTGATTAAGTGATTCAGGTGTTGTACTTGGATTTTATGTGCATCAAGACCGGTTCTTTGATGTATTTTGCGTGCTTTGTTTCTATCTTTAATGAGATTTGTAATTTCGAGGGGGATGGTAGATTTGTCAGTTTTAACTTTGATTGTTTTAGAGTGTTTGTTACGGGTGTTGTTTAGAGCTTCTGTGAATTTATTTATTTCGGTGTCTAGTTCGTTTGTTGTTTTTATGTTTGAATTGATTTTTATTAGTGAGTCTAGTGTTTTACGGAATTTTTTCCAGTCTGTGTCTTTGTAAGATGTTATGTATTTGTCTAGGTTTTCTCGCGATACATTACTGATACTCATTTCGACAGGGTAATGATCTGACGGTAGTTCTTGAATTGTCGCAGCTGATGTGTAGTTATTTATGTTTTTGATTAAAAAGAAGTCAATTGTTGAGGGATCAGTGTTATTACTAGGGTGGTGGGTGTGTGTTGGTGGGCAATTTAAAGTGATGTTTGAATTGTTGATGATATTTTTTAAAGTTACGCCGTTTGTGTTGCTGTAATTATTTCCCCAATCAATATGTTTGGAGTTGAGATCACCGGCAATTATTACGTTGGTGTGAGAATTGAGAATTTTATGTATACTGTCTGCTTTGTATTTGTTAATTGGCCTGTTGTATGCAACTACAATGGTTGTTTTGTTCGCAAGATTTATTGCCGCGCACTCGATTTCGTTAACAGGTAGTTGAGCTTTAATGTACGGTATGCCGCGCTTCACCAAAATCGCGACTCCTCCGCCCCTTGTGTCGGTGTTTCGTTCTTTTCGGATTATGCTAAATCCTTCTATTATTATCTTGTCCGTTTTAAGTAGCTTGGTTTCCGTTACTGCCATTATGTCCACGTCACGCATTTTGAGGAATACTTTGAGCTCGTTAAGTTTACCTAGAATGCCATTAGCATTCCAGGTAATGATTTTTAAGTACTTTTCCTTAAGGGTGAATTTATGGTGCGAGTTTGTTGGAAATTTCCATTATTATTTGAATTTGCGCAAAGGGATCGCGACAATTTTTTAGTTTAACTGTTAATTCTTTAACTATTTCTAAGAGTTTTTTGATGTTAATTATTTCATTTAACTTACGGATTTCTGTCATTAGTTGAACCAGGTCGCTGTAGCTTGCTTCTTGTTCTTCTTTGTTGTTGCTCGTTGTCGGGGCAGGGGTCGGGGGCTGGTTCTGGACTTTTGGAGTCTCGATCTGTTGTCGGTTCCACGGATTTGTTGTCGGCAGCGGCGCCGGGACGTAAGATACGTTTTTCCTGGCCTTCTTTTCAGCGGCTGCGGCTTTGATCTTGTCCAGGTGCTGTTTCCTCGCCTGGTACACCTCACACTCGGTGCTGTTGGCCAGATGCTTCTCTCCGCAATTGGCGCACTTGATTTTCTGTTGGTCGTTAACATTGTCCTTTTTGAGTTCACATTCACTGGTTAAATGTTGACCTGCACATTTCAGGCACTTGGACTTGGAGAAACAATTTGTTGCCGAGTGGCCCCACGACTGGCACTTGTGGCACTGGATTATTTCTTTTTTGTTTAGTAGTTTCTTCCATTTAACTACTACTTGTTGGACTGTTTTTGCGTTTTCTTCAAGGTCTTTTAGTGTGGTTTTGTTGTCTGTGATCACCACATACAGCGGGTGACTGGTGTTCTTCATTTTGTAGACGGTTTTGCAGTTAATTTTCTTGGATCGGAGGTCCTGTTTGACTTCTTCTTCATCTGGGTGGTTTTCAAGCCCGTAAATTACGAACCCGTGCGTCCTTTCTTCTTTTGTGGCATATGTGTGCCACTGGGTGTTGGTGCTATTTTTGAGGACTTCTTTTAGCCTCAAGAATTCCGACATTTTGTTGGTGAAGATAATTGTTTTATCTCGTGTGTACTTTATGTTTACTCCACTTTTGGCGTTTTCATTGCAGAACGATATAAGTTTTTTGTATTCGTATTTCGCATGGAGTATTATTGGGGGAGGTTTTTCGTTTTTCACATTTTCGTCCTGTACAGCCTCGTTTTGGTCTTCCATTTCTTCGGGTTCGGAAACTTGGTCCTCTATTTCAGTGTCCTCGTGGTCCGAAAGTGGCTCATATTTGTTTTTTAGCGGTAGTGGTACCTCCATCTTTGATTTCCTTACTTCCTTTTGTGTTTTCTTCTTCATGTGTTCTTCTTCACTGTCGCGATTTTCGCTTCGCGTTCTTCGGCGCGATTTTTTATCATTAACAACATTAATTTCACTCACTTTGTGGCGTTTTATTCACTAATATTATGTTCACAGTTATTTAGCACTTATGTGGGCGACACGATGTCGGCTTGAGGGGGTGGTCCTTTGTTCGGAGCAGGTACTCGGCACGTCCGTACGGGTCGACCGCTCGGACAAGAATGGTGATCGGACGAGAACCGGTGCTTTTCAACGTGGTATGGCCGTTGCCGTGGTGTTTAGGTGTGATCGTTGGTGTAAAATATATTGCTTTTAACATTCCGATGCACGAATATGAACATCAAAACGCGATGCGTTTCGTTTCCGTATGCACTTACCCTCTGACGACCGACGTCGGACCGAACTAACGGGAAATCCCACAACAACCACCACGTCACGCTCTAACGACAAGAGAGACTACTAGACGGACTGGCGATCTCCCGCGTCGCACATTTTTCGACCGCCGGCGGCGGTGGAAAATCCAGAATTTCACCCCACCTACCGCGCTGCTTGCTCCGACGACGACGAGATTCCCACATTTGGATCGACCGAAATATGTAAGTAATATCAGGAAGTTCCGATTTTCGAGAGGAGACCTGTGTTTCTATTTACCTATCTATAATAATTATCGTTATAATCATCATATCATTATTATTATTATTAACATTATTATTTATTACCATTATTATTATTATTATTATTATTTATCGTCCCTCGGATTCGGCGATCTTCGAAAATCCAAGTTGGACCGTTAGACATTCGAACGCGGTGTGCGTGGCTGACGAGTTGTTATTTTTGGCGTTTTTTCTTCGATCTTCACCCCGACTTCGGACGACGCAGGTCGGACACGAAATTACGAAGAGAGAAAGACGGAAGAAAGGAAGAAAACCTGAAGATCCGTCGAAGAAAATATCGGAAAACTCGTAGGTGCGGCATCGGTCGGACGATGAAGACCGTCTCCTTTCGGATGATCCTCTCGACGGACTTTCGGCCGTCCCGAAGGGTCCGGACGGCAACGGGACCCGTCGTCGACTCGTCCCGTTTCAACTTCCGCCGAAAACGATCGACCTGAACGTCGGAGAGGCGGTTCGCGGCATCCTGTTGTCGGAATTGCCTCGGTTCGAACACCAGGTCCTTTCTGTGCTTCGACCGTTTCGGAAGCGTTTGGCGACGCGAAGATGTCGTAAAATCGAGAAGGTGGCGCGGTATTCCGGGAAGAGATGGACCAATATTTCGGCGAACGAAATATGGATTCCCGGAATCGACGCGTCTACCCCGCACCGCCGACGTAAACCGTCGGTCCCGAATCGAAACCGTGACGACCCGGATTTAGGGCTGGTGGTTGGAGGGGCGTGTACCTGATTCGAAACCCACCGACGTTCCGAGACGAACTTCGCTATCTCCAGGGAAACTTCGGAAACCGAGTTCGGCCAGCTTGATCACACGGTGGCGATGGTGATCGAGGAAAGAGGACGATGCCATCACGCGGGCAACGATTCCGAGGCCTGCAATTTCTTCGACGGCGGACGCGGTGCGCGTTCAGTCTTCCGTCCGCAGTGGCGACTATTTTATAAAGACTTAGAAAATTTTTTTGTTCAATTCTCGTTCACGAGGTGCTCGAAGTGTACGTGTGTGAGCAAGTGTTTTTTCAATAATTATTATTAACTTTTAACGTTTTAACGTGAAAGATGGCCGACGTCGAAAATCAAACAGCATCATCGGTCACCACCGGTTCCGCTGCCACCCCTCAATCCCACGCGAAGAAAGAGAAAAAAGCGAAAAATCCCAGGGCGAAACCGTCCCATCCTCCGACATCCGAGATGGTAAACAACGCCATCAAGGGACTCAAGGAACGCGGAGGATCGTCTCTTCAGGCCATCAAGAAGTTCGTCGCCGCAAATTACAAAGTCGACGCCGAAAAGGTCGCCCCTTTCATCAAGAAATATCTGAAAGGCGCCGTGGCGTCGGGATCTCTGGTTCAGACGAAAGGTAAGGGCGCGTCGGGTTCGTTCAAGCTCGCCTCGTCCACCTCCGGTGGTGCCAAAGTCGCCTCCGCCTCCGACAAGAGGAAACCCGCTTCGTCCGCCGCATCCAAGACGAAAAAATCATCCGCCAAACGTACCGCCGTCGCGACGACTTCCGACAAGGCTTCCTCGAAGACAGCCAAAAAACAAGCCTCCCCCAAAGCGAAGAAGACTGCTGCCGAAAAGAAGAGCGCCGTCGCTGCCTCCGCCGCCGCAGCGAAAGCCAAGAAATCGGCCGCCTCCTCGGCAGAAAAGAAAACTAGAGCCGCCCCGAAACCCCGATCGCCTTCCAAAGCGAAGAAATCTAACAAGGCTGGTCCGACTAAAAAACCCAAAGCACCCAAACCCAAGACAGCCAAAGCCATTCCTGTCAAGGTGAAAAAGGCCGCTTCGCCGAAGAGGAAAAAGTGAGAAACGTGGATGGATACTCGACTCATGTTCGTTCGGCTGTGCCTCGTTCCGACGTCATCATCGTACTACCGGCAACGGGGCACGCACAAATGGCCCTTTTCAGGGCCACACGATAATCTACGACGAAAAAAAGAAATAAAACTATCCTTACGGCGAAACCAAATAAAATAGATAGCATCAGCTGGCAGGTAGGTGATGACAGGATGCAATAAAATTTTACGAACGACCGCAACCCAACCCGAATCGAGAGGACCGACCGATTATTGACATTTTTATTTTATTCATTTCCGGTTGAAGGGCGATATATTTTTTTTTTTGCCTGTAAAGTTTGAGGTTCTGAAAAGAACCGATTTTTTTGTTATAAAATTCGTGTTTCGTGTTGTTCTTCCGAAACACGATGTGGAAAAATTTAAGCGCGTTCACCCCGAATACGTCTGGCAAGTTGGATGTCCTTTGGCATGATGGTTACACGTTTGGCGTGGATGGCGCACAAATTCGTGTCCTCGAACAGACCGACCAAGTAAGCTTCGCTCGCTTCCTGGAGGGCCATCACGGCGGAGCTTTGGAAGCGCAAATCGGTTTTGAAATCCTGAGCGATCTCCCTCACCAAACGTTGAAAGGGAAGCTTGCGGATGAGCAACTCGGTACTTTTCTGGTAACGACGGATCTCACGCAGAGCCACGGTACCAGGTCTGTAACGGTGGGGCTTCTTGACGCCGCCAGTGGCGGGAGCGCTTTTCCTGGCCGCTTTGGTAGCCAGTTGTTTCCTGGGGGCTTTTCCTCCGGTGGACTTGCGTGCGGTCTGCTTGGTCCTGGCCATTTCGAATGAAACGAATGAAAAACAAAACTGACAATTATTAAAATCGACTCTGACGATCGTTAGACGTGCACGCGTCGAAAGGTAAACGGGTACTAAAAATTCCGCCATATTAAATTGTACTTTTATACGTGAACAAAGTCAACGGCTGACTTCGTCGATTGGTCGATGGTGAACCGTTGAATCTATATAAGGCTCCGTTAGTTGAAATTTTGCGGTAGTTGACTTCCTAGGGACGAGGTGTGCAGGTATTTTGTGTCAGTTGAAATAATCTGAAAAGATGACCGGTCGCGGTAAAGGAGGCAAAGGATTGGGAAAAGGAGGAGCGAAGCGTCATCGCAAAGTCCTGCGTGACAACATCCAGGGCATCACGAAACCCGCTATCAGAAGATTGGCTCGTCGTGGCGGCGTGAAACGTATTTCCGGTTTGATCTACGAAGAAACTCGCGGAGTCCTGAAAGTGTTCTTGGAAAATGTCATCCGAGATGCCGTCACCTACACGGAACACGCCAAACGTAAAACCGTGACAGCGATGGACGTCGTCTACGCTTTGAAACGTCAAGGACGCACCCTCTACGGTTTCGGAGGTTAATTTCCTGGCGCTCTTCACCGTTCGAGAAAACCAGAATAAAATACGAAATACAAAATCGGTTCTTTTCAGAACCACAAAATAAAAATAAGAGGAAAAAAAAGAAACATGATGTTCTTTCGAGAAACAACGGACAATTATTACTAACTGACTACCTGATAAATGTACCAAGATCGTAAACACCCCTTGCTTTCCTTTTGGCATTGCAGTCGTAAATGATAATAATACAAAAAGAAAAGATGCATCGGTCATTTTACGAAAAAAAAAAGCTATAGTGGCCCTGAGAAGGGCCGATATTTTGAGTTTTCGCCACGGAGATGGATCGATCGTTCGTTTAAGGTTTCTTCTCGGTTTTTTTGGGTAAAAGTACGGCCTGAATGTTGGGTAAGACACCGCCTTGGGCGATCGTAACTCCGGACAGGAGTTTGTTCAATTCCTCGTCGTTTCTGATGGCCAGCTGCAGATGACGCGGTATAATACGTGTCTTCTTGTTGTCACGGGCAGCGTTTCCTGCCAATTCTAGAACTTCGGCGGCTAAGTACTCCATGACGGCGGCCAAATAGACGGGAGCTCCTGCACCGACGCGTTCCGCGTAATTTCCTTTTCTGAGAAGACGATGTATCCTACCCACCGGAAACTGGAGACCGGCACGGCTCGAACGGGATTTCGCTTTTCCCTTCACTTTACCTCCTTTACCGCGACCTGACATTTTAAGTTCGTTCGTTAGACACCACGAGAAGTAATAAAACTGACGGACGGGACTCGTCGATTGTAAAAGCTGGTAGCTGTGCTTCGAATTTATAGCCTCCGTGATAGGAGAATAGGACGTGACGATTGGTGGGAGCCCGTTTTCAGGTGGGGTTCTGGTGAACACACTACCTATCAGAAAGGTGGTGGTGCAAAGTTAACGCACGCACACGAGTCAGAGCAGTTCGCGAGTTTGTTGAATCGAATTGAATTGAAAAATGCCGCCGAAGACAAGTGGTAAGGCAGCCAAGAAGGCCGGGAAAGCTCAGAAGAACATTTCCAAGAGCGACAAAAAAAAGAAGCGCAGGAGGAAGGAGAGCTATGCCATCTACATCTACAAGGTGTTGAAACAAGTCCATCCCGACACCGGTATCTCTAGTAAGGCTATGAGCATAATGAACAGTTTCGTGAACGACATCTTCGAACGTATCGCCGCTGAAGCTTCCCGTCTGGCACACTACAACAAACGTTCGACGATCACCAGCAGAGAAATTCAAACTGCCGTGCGTCTGTTGTTGCCCGGTGAGTTGGCCAAGCACGCCGTCTCCGAAGGTACCAAAGCCGTCACCAAGTACACCAGTTCGAAATAGATGTTTTTCGTTTTCGACACATTTATAAACGGTTCTTTTCAGAACCACAAAAACTCTCGAACAAAAAAGAAAAAGACGTGAAACAGCGATTTTTAATTAACTTTTATTATGTCATTATTATTATTATTAGGTTTCATGCATTATCGGTATTTTGCACCCATGCCTATCCAACTTGTAGTTATGTGGTTATTGTATTCGAAATAATTTAGTTGATTGAGGTTATGTTATGAATAAATTTCTATTTTGCCAGAATACAACTCTTCGGAAGAAGAAATCAAATAAACAATCGTACATCTGCTGAACAACCTAGTTGATGGTTGATGGATTTGCATTACCCAGCATATAGCCTAAATGTTCATCTTTAGTGAAATTAAAATTACTTAGCTTTTTTAAGAAAGAAAAAATTAGAACGAATTCTCATCGAAAAAACCGCGATTCCTACAAATGATACAGATGGTTTTGTAGTCGCGTATGTTATTGAATACAATGAGCCGACATTTTTCCGACTCTTTGTTTCATCGAAAACGTTGTTGACATTAGCAAGGAACGTTAAGGATTCCCTGAAACAGACAATTTCACTGTTTTGGAATAGCAGTATGTGCAAATGAGAGGACAGAAGACTTTGAAAAAAGGAGTGAACAAAACTGTACTTTAGTACAGAATGTTATGTTTATTTTAATTTCAATTGTTCCTGTTTTAATGAGATTTTTTATGTTCCTAAATCATTTTCTATTTTTTTTTTCATTAGAGAAGAGTTATTGTCGAGTTATTATCTCTACCTAGCATAAAAATTAAAATACTTTGCAACATTACGTTATTATACATTGCATATCTGACATAAAATACTTGCAAAAATTACTTAGCTAATTAATATTACGCATGACAACTCACATTATTTACTTTGCAAAACATTATAGAATACATAACAGATAATTGTGACCCTGTGTATTGTTCATTGGAATTAAAATAAAAAAAACGTGATTTCGTCAATCGCCGTTATTTGCGACTTCAGGCAACTGTCGCTAAGAGCTATTTTTGTTTCTCCGTTCAATTTCCCGATAAAATCGTCGACTTAGTTATTAACTAAGTTCTTCAGTTAGGTGGTATCAACAATACCACAATAGCCATGTTGCCGGAGTTTTTTGATAAAAGACTTGCTAGTTGGAATACAGAAAATATTTACCAAACACCTATTCACGATAATAAACCGGGGCACTATTGTGGGTTTTCGGTTGGTTTTATATTATATTAGGTACTCACCCTTCGTAACGTGTCTCCACGAAAAAACGTCACTTTCACACTAACCACCTTTCGTTTTAACTCTCGCGACGATAACTGAAATGTTGACGCGCGCCGGACAGATTCACGGACATACAACCACCCACCCACCCCGCGCCCCGGTTTCCGTCTGGACTGGTTCTGTCGTCCGAGTGAGTGCCAAAAATTAGCGTTCGTCTATTAAATGATTGTCGGATGATGATTATTGACGGACACTTTTATCGCACCCGATCACACTTTAGTTACTACCTACGTTTAGTATCGACGACGCATCGTTTCGATTATTGAAATTCGAATTGAATTTTTTTTTTTTCTAGTTTTCGACGTAGATTCGCGTGACACAAATATTATGAGCCTTTTTGGATCGATTTCGTGTGCATCACGCCATTTCTACGGGCGAACGTGAATGTGTGATGTTGACGTGATGGAAGCAACGTTTAGGCAATCCGCATTACGTATTACTATCAATTATATTTTAAACGAATGAAAACTTCAATTCAGAAGTGTGATAATCCCGATCCATTCAAGTTTTGTTAATTTTAGATTAAAAATGCGTGAGTATTGTACTATTGCTAACGATGCCAAAACATCGCATATTCAATGTAAAAAGAACAAGAGCAACGGGCCATTAAGTTAATTTAAAAATAACTCGTACCGGATAAGTCGAATACGTATCCAGGGAAAATTTATTAATTTTAAAATTGACCGGCGGAAACAGGTTCTCGCCTCCCACCACTTTTGTGTAGCGGCCGCCAAATCAATTTTGTTTTTATATAATTGATTCAAAAAATTGAAATTCACGCATAGTTATCTGTGCCTGAAGTGGGTCATTTTCATTGCATTGTTAGTAAGATCGAAACCATAGAAACCATACAAAACGCATACGACTATTTCTGTTTTTCATTTCACGCACTGTTTTTTATTAGTTACCTAGCAACATGGTCACTGCATTGAAACTTCAGAGTTCCTTCAAAAATTTGAATTTTTAATTTCAATTTTT
>NW_027184139.1:0-33244 GCF_963966145.1 Tenebrio molitor | reverse complement strand
CGCCACCGTGTGATCAAGCTGGCCGAACTCGGTTTCCGAAGTTTCCCTGGAGATAGCGAAGTTCGTCTCGGAACGTCGGTGGGTTTCGAATCAGGTACACGCCCCTCCAACCACCAGCCCTAAATCCGGGTCGTCACGGTTTCGATTCGGGACCGACGGTTTACGTCGGCGGTGCGGGGTAGACGCGTCGATTCCGGGAATCCATATTTCGTTCGCCGAAATATTGGTCCATCTCTTCCCGGAATACCGCGCCACCTTCTCGATTTTACGACATCTTCGCGTCGCCAAACGCTTCCGAAACGGTCGAAGCACAGAAAGGACCTGGTGTTCGAACCGAGGCAATTCCGACAACAGGATGCCGCGAACCGCCTCTCCGACGTTCAGGTCGATCGTTTTCGGCGGAAGTTGAAACGGGACGAGTCGACGACGGGTCCCGTTGCCGTCCGGACCCTTCGGGACGGCCGAAAGTCCGTCGAGAGGATCATCCGAAAGGAGACGGTCTTCATCGTCCGACCGATGCCGCACCTACGAGTTTTCCGATATTTTCTTCGACGGATCTTCAGGTTTTCTTCCTTTCTTCCGTCTTTCTCTCTTCGTAATTTCGTGTCCGACCTGCGTCGTCCGAAGTCGGGGTGAAGATCGAAGAAAAAACGCCAAAAATAACAACTCGTCAGCCACGCACACCGCGTTCGAATGTCTAACGGTCCAACTTGGATTTTCGAAGATCGCCGAATCCGAGGGACGATAAATAATAATAATAATAATAATAATGGTAATAAATAATAATGTTAATAATAATAATAATGATATGATGATTATAACGATAATTATTATAGATAGGTAAATAGAAACACAGGTCTCCTCTCGAAAATCGGAACTTCCTGATATTACTTACATATTTCGGTCGATCCAAATGTGGGAATCTCGTCGTCGTCGGAGCAAGCAGCGCGGTAGGTGGGGTGAAATTCTGGATTTTCCACCGCCGCCGGCGGTCGAAAAATGTGCGACGCGGGAGATCGCCAGTCCGTCTAGTAGTCTCTCTTGTCGTTAGAGCGTGACGTGGTGGTTGTTGTGGGATTTCCCGTTAGTTCGGTCCGACGTCGGTCGTCAGAGGGTAAGTGCATACGGAAACGAAACGCATCGCGTTTTGATGTTCATATTCGTGCATCGGAATGTTAAAAGCAATATATTTTACACCAACGATCACACCTAAACACCACGGCAACGGCCATACCACGTTGAAAAGCACCGGTTCTCGTCCGATCACCGAAGTTAAGCAACGTCGGGCGCGGTCAGTACTTGGATGGGTGACCGCTTGGGAACACCGCGTGCCGTTGCCCCCCAACACTTTTTGTTTTTTTTTGAAATCCATAGCAACCACCGAACCGATTTGTTTTTCGTGCAGGTATTCGGAAACATGCACAGACCCGTATAATGTAGATTCATAGCTTTAAGTACTAGATAATTAAGAAAACAATTTTTTTTGTCGATTAATTGTAAACAATTGCAGAATAAAAACTCGTCAAACGGTAAAGGTTGTCGTTCGATCACCGAAGGTAAGCCACGCGGGCAGCGGTCAGCACTTGGACGGGTGACCGGTTCATTATATTCCTTCCGTGAGTTTAACAAAGATAACATATGCAAATGTCGTAAGTGCGACGAGGAAGACGGCGATCTTTTAATGTAAAAAAAATATATATTAGGTTACGCGTACATGCCACTTTGACTGCTGCTTTATTTTTTTGGTTTTTAAATAATTAGAGATCTGAATTCAACATATCAGTTCTATGTTATAATGGACAGACAATGTTGTATTCTTGGCCCCTAACACGTTAAGACCAACATAAAAACTAGAATAACTTACCATTCGTTAAACGTTAAACAATTTCGAACCACGTTTTTTTGAGCTCGAACAAACTCATAACACAACACTCATTTATTAGTCACTGGACCATTGTAAAACGAGAAGAGAGAAAAACCATGCGAAACTATTTTTAAAACGAAGAGAATAAAGGTTTTAAATGGTAGGGCTGTATGACAGACTTGTCAATTATCGTGGGGGGTACGGCTGAGATTTATGACGAAATCGAGCGGCGCCGGCGGTCGGTCACTTTCACGAAAGAGGTCTAAACACGGGTCGTTTACGATACCCTCTGGTTACTAGAAAAGTTCTAGACAGATGTTTGTCGGCTTTTCGAGGTATTTATTTGTGAGTCCAAAGACTCAATGGAGTAATATCGGACTGAAATTCCAAGATTTTGCTGTGTAATCCAAAAAACTATGTTCCTCGTAACATTTAACGATGTGTTAATTCAACTATTATTTTAATTTTTCGTATACGTATTTATACTAAAAAGTACAGCGCTTCCAACAGTGAATTGTGAATTGAAAATGTTTCAAAGAAAGATCGATAGTTTTGAAAAAAATTACATATTAATAAATTTAGATAGATTTAGAAGTATACATTGCACTTACTTTTCAAAATTATTGTACTTCTGATTTGGTTGAAATAACATAATATGTAGCAGTCATAGTCTTGTGTACATTGCAGTCGCGGCTGGTGTTGGGTAAAACCTTTATTTTTTAGGGGGTCATTACCCAAATGACCTCATGGACCAGCCGTTCCTGTTAGGTTTTATATATCAAATTGATTCGTCTGTCTTTTTCATCATGCCTTCGAAAAGCGAGCTCCTGTTTCGCCAAAGTAACTGTGACGTCAATTAAATACGATAATAAAATTCGGTTTTTCCGAACTTATTGTGAGTGAGAGCAGTGAGAGCATCTTCTTTTCGTATCCCACCTCCACCCGGCGGCAGTAGTGCAGTGCTTATCAACATAATTACCGGCGTCTCGCCTCCACATTTTGACTTTTTTGTGTTTTATGTGTTCTCTAAGTCCAAAATTTTTAAATTTTTAAAAAGAGATTGCGGTACTATTCCTGTTGCTGAAATTATAATAATATATTTATTAATTTTTGTATTATATGTCTGTGTTATATTGTGTGAATTTGGAACAGCTATATCTAAAAGATATGCTTGCTTTTGTTGTTTATTTAAAATAATAATGTCTGGTCTGTTATGCTGAATGTGAATGTCAGTTAAAACTGTGCGATCAAAATATAATTTGTAATTGTCATTTTCTAAACAACTTTCTGGTTTATAAATGTAATGTGGTTGTGTATCCTTTAATAAATTGAATTTAACTGCTAAATTCATGTGTATAATTTTTGCGAATATATCATGACGTTTTTTATATTCGCTGTGAGCCAAAACGGTGCAAGATCTTGTATTGCAAATATAAAACCCTCAGCTCTTTAAAATATCTCCCATGTAAAGACTTTTGTTTTATATTTGCTATAGTGTCATATCACGAGCTCTATTGAGAAAATAATTTTTTAGTGAAGCAATTTGATTGTGTTGTAGAATTTCTAGATTTGAAAAACCCCTACCACCATTTTCGCGTGGTAAATTAAATCTTTCAACAGCAGATTTGGGGTGATGTTTACAAAATTTTGTAAAGAGAACTCTAGTTTGAATATTTATATTCTTTAAATTAGTTTTGGACCATTTTATAACACCAAAAGAATAGATTTAATTTGATTTGATTGATTAATACCTAAATATTTATAAAATTCTCCTTTATTTAAATTTTTAATGATTTCTCCTTCTTTAGTTATATATTCTAAATTTTCGTAATGACCACGACATATTGATTGATTTTCAGTTATTGTTAAGTTTTATGTCATCCATATAAAGAAGGTGATTTAATTTAATATTAATTTTATAAATTTTAAGAATTTTAATTAACCATGAATGTGGTACTGAATCATAGGCTTTTTTGTAGTCTATGAATTGTTGTTGCATTATTTTCCAAACGTTTGAGACTTAAAATATTCGTCAAATGTTCTTCTTTTTTTAAATCAGAATACCCCTGACAAATCCGAACATTTTGTTTTGCGGTAGATAAAAGTAAACATGGGCCAAGACAGAATATTAATATTCGGTGTGGAATTTTCCTGCGTTCTTGTTCATTTCTATCGAAGTGCTCACGAAAAGTTGTGAATATCAACACTTTGTAATTGTCGTAGTGAAAAATAAAAAAGATAGCTATGGGGCACAACTTATTTCGCACTTCATTAGAAAAGTAACAGTATTAAAATAAAAAAAATATTTTTCTAAATTTCGAACGTTAGGTCTATCCTGACCAGCCGCCAATTAGTGGTATTATTTTATTTTTTGCTGTTTTCCACAATAGTTATTTTTATATTAAATCATTGATTCAAAAAATTGAAATTAAAAATTCAAATTTTTGAAGGAACTCTGAAGTTTCAATGCAGTGACCATGTTGCTAGGTAACTAATAAAAAACAGTGCGTGAAATGAAAAACAGAAATAGTCGTATGCGTTTTGTATGGTTTCTATGGTTTCGATCTTACTAACAATGCAATGAAAATGACCCACTTCAGGCACAGATAACTATGCGTGAATTTCAATTTTTTGAATCAATTATATAAAAACAAAATTGATTTGGCGGCCGCTACACAAAAGTGGTGGGAGGCGAGAACCTGTTTCCGCCGGTCAATTTTAAAATTAATAAATTTTCCCTGGATACGTATTCGACTTATCCGGTACGAGTTATTTTTAAATTAACTTAATGGCCCGTTGCTCTTGTTCTTTTTACATTGAATATGCGATGTTTTGGCATCGTTAGCAATAGTACAATACTCACGCATTTTTAATCTAAAATTAACAAAACTTGAATGGATCGGGATTATCACACTTCTGAATTGAAGTTTTCATTCGTTTAAAATATAATTGATAGTAATACGTAATGCGGATTGCCTAAACGTTGCTTCCATCACGTCAACATCACACATTCACGTTCGCCCGTAGAAATGGCGTGATGCACACGAAATCGATCCAAAAAGGCTCATAATATTTGTGTCACGCGAATCTACGTCGAAAACTAGAAAAAAAAAAAATTCAATTCGAATTTCAATAATCGAAACGATGCGTCGTCGATACTAAACGTAGGTAGTAACTAAAGTGTGATCGGGTGCGATAAAAGTGTCCGTCAATAATCATCATCCGACAATCATTTAATAGACGAACGCTAATTTTTGGCACTCACTCGGACGACAGAACCAGTCCAGACGGAAACCGGGGCGCGGGGTGGGTGGGTGGTTGTATGTCCGTGAATCTGTCCGGCGCGCGTCAACATTTCAGTTATCGTCGCGAGAGTTAAAACGAAAGGTGGTTAGTGTGAAAGTGACGTTTTTTCGTGGAGACACGTTACGAAGGGTGAGTACCTAATATAATATAAAACCAACCGAAAACCCACAATAGTGCCCCGGTTTATTATCGTGAATAGGTGTTTGGTAAATATTTTCTGTATTCCAACTAGCAAGTCTTTTATCAAAAAACTCCGGCAACATGGCTATTGTGGTATTGTTGATACCACCTAACTGAAGAACTTAGTTAATAACTAAGTCGACGATTTTATCGGGAAATTGAACGGAGAAACAAAAATAGCTCTTAGCGACAGTTGCCTGAAGTCGCAAATAACGGCGATTGACGAAATCACGTTTTTTTTATTTTAATTCCAATGAACAATACACAGGGTCACAATTATCTGTTATGTATTCTATAATGTTTTGCAAAGTAAATAATGTGAGTTGTCATGCGTAATATTAATTAGCTAAGTAATTTTTGCAAGTATTTTATGTCAGATATGCAATGTATAATAACGTAATGTTGCAAAGTATTTTAATTTTTATGCTAGGTAGAGATAATAACTCGACAATAACTCTTCTCTAATGAAAAAAAAAATAGAAAATGATTTAGGAACATAAAAAATCTCATTAAAACAGGAACAATTGAAATTAAAATAAACATAACATTCTGTACTAAAGTACAGTTTTGTTCACTCCTTTTTTCAAAGTCTTCTGTCCTCTCATTTGCACATACTGCTATTCCAAAACAGTGAAATTGTCTGTTTCAGGGAATCCTTAACGTTCCTTGCTAATGTCAACAACGTTTTCGATGAAACAAAGAGTCGGAAAAATGTCGGCTCATTGTATTCAATAACATACGCGACTACAAAACCATCTGTATCATTTGTAGGAATCGCGGTTTTTTCGATGAGAATTCGTTCTAATTTTTTCTTTCTTAAAAAAGCTAAGTAATTTTAATTTCACTAAAGATGAACATTTAGGCTATATGCTGGGTAATGCAAATCCATCAACCATCAACTAGGTTGTTCAGCAGATGTACGATTGTTTATTTGATTTCTTCTTCCGAAGAGTTGTATTCTGGCAAAATAGAAATTTATTCATAACATAACCTCAATCAACTAAATTATTTCGAATACAATAACCACATAACTACAAGTTGGATAGGCATGGGTGCAAAATACCGATAATGCATGAAACCTAATAATAATAATAATGACATAATAAAAGTTAATTAAAAATCGCTGTTTCACGTCTTTTTCTTTTTTGTTCGAGAGTTTTTGTGGTTCTGAAAAGAACCGTTTATAAATGTGTCGAAAACGAAAAACATCTATTTCGAACTGGTGTACTTGGTGACGGCTTTGGTACCTTCGGAGACGGCGTGCTTGGCCAACTCACCGGGCAACAACAGACGCACGGCAGTTTGAATTTCTCTGCTGGTGATCGTCGAACGTTTGTTGTAGTGTGCCAGACGGGAAGCTTCAGCGGCGATACGTTCGAAGATGTCGTTCACGAAACTGTTCATTATGCTCATAGCCTTACTAGAGATACCGGTGTCGGGATGGACTTGTTTCAACACCTTGTAGATGTAGATGGCATAGCTCTCCTTCCTCCTGCGCTTCTTTTTTTTGTCGCTCTTGGAAATGTTCTTCTGAGCTTTCCCGGCCTTCTTGGCTGCCTTACCACTTGTCTTCGGCGGCATTTTTCAATTCAATTCGATTCAACAAACTCGCGAACTGCTCTGACTCGTGTGCGTGCGTTAACTTTGCACCACCACCTTTCTGATAGGTAGTGTGTTCACCAGAACCCCACCTGAAAACGGGCTCCCACCAATCGTCACGTCCTATTCTCCTATCACGGAGGCTATAAATTCGAAGCACAGCTACCAGCTTTTACAATCGACGAGTCCCGTCCGTCAGTTTTATTACTTCTCGTGGTGTCTAACGAACGAACTTAAAATGTCAGGTCGCGGTAAAGGAGGTAAAGTGAAGGGAAAAGCGAAATCCCGTTCGAGCCGTGCCGGTCTCCAGTTTCCGGTGGGTAGGATACATCGTCTTCTCAGAAAAGGAAATTACGCGGAACGCGTCGGTGCAGGAGCTCCCGTCTATTTGGCCGCCGTCATGGAGTACTTAGCCGCCGAAGTTCTAGAATTGGCAGGAAACGCTGCCCGTGACAACAAGAAGACACGTATTATACCGCGTCATCTGCAGCTGGCCATCAGAAACGACGAGGAATTGAACAAACTCCTGTCCGGAGTTACGATCGCCCAAGGCGGTGTCTTACCCAACATTCAGGCCGTACTTTTACCCAAAAAAACCGAGAAGAAACCTTAAACGAACGATCGATCCATCTCCGTGGCGAAAACTCAAAATATCGGCCCTTCTCAGGGCCACTATAGCTTTTTTTTTTCGTAAAATGACCGATGCATCTTTTCTTTTTGTATTATTATCATTTACGACTGCAATGCCAAAAGGAAAGCAAGGGGTGTTTACGATCTTGGTACATTTATCAGGTAGTCAGTTAGTAATAATTGTCCGTTGTTTCTCGAAAGAACATCATGTTTCTTTTTTTTCCTCTTATTTTTATTTTGTGGTTCTGAAAAGAACCGATTTTGTATTTCGTATTTTATTCTGGTTTTCTCGAACGGTGAAGAGCGCCAGGAAATTAACCTCCGAAACCGTAGAGGGTGCGTCCTTGACGTTTCAAAGCGTAGACGACGTCCATCGCTGTCACGGTTTTACGTTTGGCGTGTTCCGTGTAGGTGACGGCATCTCGGATGACATTTTCCAAGAACACTTTCAGGACTCCGCGAGTTTCTTCGTAGATCAAACCGGAAATACGTTTCACGCCGCCACGACGAGCCAATCTTCTGATAGCGGGTTTCGTGATGCCCTGGATGTTGTCACGCAGGACTTTGCGATGACGCTTCGCTCCTCCTTTTCCCAATCCTTTGCCTCCTTTACCGCGACCGGTCATCTTTTCAGATTATTTCAACTGACACAAAATACCTGCACACCTCGTCCCTAGGAAGTCAACTACCGCAAAATTTCAACTAACGGAGCCTTATATAGATTCAACGGTTCACCATCGACCAATCGACGAAGTCAGCCGTTGACTTTGTTCACGTATAAAAGTACAATTTAATATGGCGGAATTTTTAGTACCCGTTTACCTTTCGACGCGTGCACGTCTAACGATCGTCAGAGTCGATTTTAATAATTGTCAGTTTTGTTTTTCATTCGTTTCATTCGAAATGGCCAGGACCAAGCAGACCGCACGCAAGTCCACCGGAGGAAAAGCCCCCAGGAAACAACTGGCTACCAAAGCGGCCAGGAAAAGCGCTCCCGCCACTGGCGGCGTCAAGAAGCCCCACCGTTACAGACCTGGTACCGTGGCTCTGCGTGAGATCCGTCGTTACCAGAAAAGTACCGAGTTGCTCATCCGCAAGCTTCCCTTTCAACGTTTGGTGAGGGAGATCGCTCAGGATTTCAAAACCGATTTGCGCTTCCAAAGCTCCGCCGTGATGGCCCTCCAGGAAGCGAGCGAAGCTTACTTGGTCGGTCTGTTCGAGGACACGAATTTGTGCGCCATCCACGCCAAACGTGTAACCATCATGCCAAAGGACATCCAACTTGCCAGACGTATTCGGGGTGAACGCGCTTAAATTTTTCCACATCGTGTTTCGGAAGAACAACACGAAACACGAATTTTATAACAAAAAAATCGGTTCTTTTCAGAACCTCAAACTTTACAGGCAAAAAAAAAAATATATCGCCCTTCAACCGGAAATGAATAAAATAAAAATGTCAATAATCGGTCGGTCCTCTCGATTCGGGTTGGGTTGCGGTCGTTCGTAAAATTTTATTGCATCCTGTCATCACCTACCTGCCAGCTGATGCTATCTATTTTATTTGGTTTCGCCGTAAGGATAGTTTTATTTCTTTTTTTCGTCGTAGATTATCGTGTGGCCCTGAAAAGGGCCATTTGTGCGTGCCCCGTTGCCGGTAGTACGATGATGACGTCGGAACGAGGCACAGCCGAACGAACATGAGTCGAGTATCCATCCACGTTTCTCACTTTTTCCTCTTCGGCGAAGCGGCCTTTTTCACCTTGACAGGAATGGCTTTGGCTGTCTTGGGTTTGGGTGCTTTGGGTTTTTTAGTCGGACCAGCCTTGTTAGATTTCTTCGCTTTGGAAGGCGATCGGGGTTTCGGGGCGGCTCTAGTTTTCTTTTCTGCCGAGGAGGCGGCCGATTTCTTGGCTTTCGCTGCGGCGGCGGAGGCAGCGACGGCGCTCTTCTTTTCGGCAGCAGTCTTCTTCGCTTTGGGGGAGGCTTGTTTTTTGGCTGTCTTCGAGGAAGCCTTGTCGGAAGTCGTCGCGACGGCGGTACGTTTGGCGGATGATTTTTTCGTCTTGGATGCGGCGGACGAAGCGGGTTTCCTCTTGTCGGAGGCGGAGGCGACTTTGGCACCACCGGAGGTGGACGAGGCGAGCTTGAACGAACCCGACGCGCCCTTACCTTTCGTCTGAACCAGAGATCCCGACGCCACGGCGCCTTTCAGATATTTCTTGATGAAAGGGGCGACCTTTTCGGCGTCGACTTTGTAATTTGCGGCGACGAACTTCTTGATGGCCTGAAGAGACGATCCTCCGCGTTCCTTGAGTCCCTTGATGGCGTTGTTTACCATCTCGGATGTCGGAGGATGGGACGGTTTCGCCCTGGGATTTTTCGCTTTTTTCTCTTTCTTCGCGTGGGATTGAGGGGTGGCAGCGGAACCGGTGGTGACCGATGATGCTGTTTGATTTTCGACGTCGGCCATCTTTCACGTTAAAACGTTAAAAGTTAATAATAATTATTGAAAAAACACTTGCTCACACACGTACACTTCGAGCACCTCGTGAACGAGAATTGAACAAAAAAATTTTCTAAGTCTTTATAAAATAGTCGCCACTGCGGACGGAAGACTGAACGCGCACCGCGTCCGCCGTCGAAGAAATTGCAGGCCTCGGAATCGTTGCCCGCGTGATGGCATCGTCCTCTTTCCTCGATCACCATCGCCACCGTGTGATCAAGCTGGCCGAACTCGGTTTCCGAAGTTTCCCTGGAGATAGCGAAGTTCGTCTCGGAACGTCGGTGGGTTTCGAATCAGGTACACGCCCCTCCAACCACCAGCCCTAAATCCGGGTCGTCACGGTTTCGATTCGGGACCGACGGTTTACGTCGGCGGTGCGGGGTAGACGCGTCGATTCCGGGAATCCATATTTCGTTCGCCGAAATATTGGTCCATCTCTTCCCGGAATACCGCGCCACCTTCTCGATTTTACGACATCTTCGCGTCGCCAAACGCTTCCGAAACGGTCGAAGCACAGAAAGGACCTGGTGTTCGAACCGAGGCAATTCCGACAACAGGATGCCGCGAACCGCCTCTCCGACGTTCAGGTCGATCGTTTTCGGCGGAAGTTGAAACGGGACGAGTCGACGACGGGTCCCGTTGCCGTCCGGACCCTTCGGGACGGCCGAAAGTCCGTCGAGAGGATCATCCGAAAGGAGACGGTCTTCATCGTCCGACCGATGCCGCACCTACGAGTTTTCCGATATTTTCTTCGACGGATCTTCAGGTTTTCTTCCTTTCTTCCGTCTTTCTCTCTTCGTAATTTCGTGTCCGACCTGCGTCGTCCGAAGTCGGGGTGAAGATCGAAGAAAAAACGCCAAAAATAACAACTCGTCAGCCACGCACACCGCGTTCGAATGTCTAACGGTCCAACTTGGATTTTCGAAGATCGCCGAATCCGAGGGACGATAAATAATAATAATAATAATAATAATGGTAATAAATAATAATGTTAATAATAATAATAATGATATGATGATTATAACGATAATTATTATAGATAGGTAAATAGAAACACAGGTCTCCTCTCGAAAATCGGAACTTCCTGATATTACTTACATATTTCGGTCGATCCAAATGTGGGAATCTCGTCGTCGTCGGAGCAAGCAGCGCGGTAGGTGGGGTGAAATTCTGGATTTTCCACCGCCGCCGGCGGTCGAAAAATGTGCGACGCGGGAGATCGCCAGTCCGTCTAGTAGTCTCTCTTGTCGTTAGAGCGTGACGTGGTGGTTGTTGTGGGATTTCCCGTTAGTTCGGTCCGACGTCGGTCGTCAGAGGGTAAGTGCATACGGAAACGAAACGCATCGCGTTTTGATGTTCATATTCGTGCATCGGAATGTTAAAAGCAATATATTTTACACCAACGATCACACCTAAACACCACGGCAACGGCCATACCACGTTGAAAAGCACCGGTTCTCGTCCGATCACCCTTCTTGTCCGAGCGGTCGACCCGTACGGACGTGCCGAGTACCTGCTCCGAACAAAGGACCACCCCCTCAAGCCGACATCGTGTCGCCCACATAAGTGCTAAATAACTGTGAACATAATATTAGTGAATAAAACGCCACAAAGTGAGTGAAATTAATGTTGTTAATGATAAAAAATCGCGCCGAAGAACGCGAAGCGAAAATCGCGACAGTGAAGAAGAACACATGAAGAAGAAAACACAAAAGGAAGTAAGGAAATCAAAGATGGAGGTACCACTACCGCTAAAAAACAAATATGAGCCACTTTCGGACCACGAGGACACTGAAATAGAGGACCAAGTTTCCGAACCCGAAGAAATGGAAGACCAAAACGAGGCTGTACAGGACGAAAATGTGAAAAACGAAAAACCTCCCCCAATAATACTCCATGCGAAATACGAATACAAAAAACTTATATCGTTCTGCAATGAAAACGCCAAAAGTGGAGTAAACATAAAGTACACACGAGATAAAACAATTATCTTCACCAACAAAATGTCGGAATTCTTGAGGCTAAAAGAAGTCCTCAAAAATAGCACCAACACCCAGTGGCACACATATGCCACAAAAGAAGAAAGGACGCACGGGTTCGTAATTTACGGGCTTGAAAACCACCCAGATGAAGAAGAAGTCAAACAGGACCTCCGATCCAAGAAAATTAACTGCAAAACCGTCTACAAAATGAAGAACACCAGTCACCCGCTGTATGTGGTGATCACAGACAACAAAACCACACTAAAAGACCTTGAAGAAAACGCAAAAACAGTCCAACAAGTAGTAGTTAAATGGAAGAAACTACTAAACAAAAAAGAAATAATCCAGTGCCACAAGTGCCAGTCGTGGGGCCACTCGGCAACAAATTGTTTCTCCAAGTCCAAGTGCCTGAAATGTGCAGGTCAACATTTAACCAGTGAATGTGAACTCAAAAAGGACAATGTTAACGACCAACAGAAAATCAAGTGCGCCAATTGCGGAGAGAAGCATCTGGCCAACAGCACCGAGTGTGAGGTGTACCAGGCGAGGAAACAGCACCTGGACAAGATCAAAGCCGCAGCCGCTGAAAAGAAGGCCAGGAAAAACGTATCTTACGTCCCGGCGCCGCTGCCGACAACAAATCCGTGGAACCGACAACAGATCGAGACTCCAAAAGTCCAGAACCAGCCCCCGACCCCTGCCCCGACAACGAGCAACAACAAAGAAGAACAAGAAGCAAGCTACAGCGACCTGGTTCAACTAATGACAGAAATCCGTAAGTTAAATGAAATAATTAACATCAAAAAACTCTTAGAAATAGTTAAAGAATTAACAGTTAAACTAAAAAATTGTCGCGATCCCTTTGCGCAAATTCAAATAATAATGGAAATTTCCAACAAACTCGCACCATAAATTCACCCTTAAGGAAAAGTACTTAAAAATCATTACCTGGAATGCTAATGGCATTCTAGGTAAACTTAACGAGCTCAAAGTATTCCTCAAAATGCGTGACGTGGACATAATGGCAGTAACGGAAACCAAGCTACTTAAAACGGACAAGATAATAATAGAAGGATTTAGCATAATCCGAAAAGAACGAAACACCGACACAAGGGGCGGAGGAGTCGCGATTTTGGTGAAGCGCGGCATACCGTACATTAAAGCTCAACTACCTGTTAACGAAATCGAGTGCGCGGCAATAAATCTTGCGAACAAAACAACCATTGTAGTTGCATACAACAGGCCAATTAACAAATACAAAGCAGACAGTATACATAAAATTCTCAATTCTCACACCAACGTAATAATTGCCGGTGATCTCAACTCCAAACATATTGATTGGGGAAATAATTACAGCAACACAAACGGCGTAACTTTAAAAAATATCATCAACAATTCAAACATCACTTTAAATTGCCCACCAACACACACCCACCACCCTAGTAATAACACTGATCCCTCAACAATTGACTTCTTTTTAATCAAAAACATAAATAACTACACATCAGCTGCGACAATTCAAGAACTACCGTCAGATCATTACCCTGTCGAAATGAGTATCAGTAATGTATCGCGAGAAAACCTAGACAAATACATAACATCTTACAAAGACACAGACTGGAAAAAATTCCGTAAAACACTAGACTCACTAATAAAAATCAATTCAAACATAAAAACAACAAACGAACTAGACACCGAAATAAATAAATTCACAGAAGCTCTAAACAACACCCGTAACAAACACTCTAAAACAATCAAAGTTAAAACTGACAAATCTACCATCCCCCTCGAAATTACAAATCTCATTAAAGATAGAAACAAAGCACGCAAAATACATCAAAGAACCGGTCTTGATGCACATAAAATCCAAGTACAACACCTGAATCACTTAATCAAACACAAACTAGCTAAACACAAAAACGGCGAGTGGGACGACATCTTAAAAAACGCCAAAACAAATGACAACTCACTTTGGAAATTAGCGCGCTCACGAACTAAAAAACGAGACGAAATTCCCCCACTCAAATACAACAATGAAGACGCCATCAGCGATAAACAAAAATCAGAATGCCTTGCAAAATATTTTCAAAATGTACACAATAGCAACGACAAATCCGACGACAAACACAATAAAATAGAAAAACTTATCGATAAAATAATTAATCAACCAGCAAACACCGACCACGATTACATAGAATCCGTAATAACAAGTCCGCGCGAGATAGGCTACGTACTACAAAAATTAAAGAACAATAAAGCAACGGGAGAAGACCAAATTGACAATGTAATCTTAAAAAACATTTCGAAAAAAGGAAGAGTGCAACTCACCCACATTGTCAATGCCGTGTTAAAACTTAACTATTTCCCCAATCAATATAAAACAGCAATTATCATCCCCATTCCAAAACCGGGCAAAAACTCCAACAATACAGAAAGCTACAGACCCATTAGTTTACTGAACTCAATATCCAAGTTAACAGAAAAAATCATTCACAGGCGACTAAATACATTCTTGGAAGAGCAAAACATCAAGCAAGAATGCCAATTCGGATTCAAATTATCACACAGTACCACCCATCAAATTGCCAGAATATCTAATGACATCTTAATCAATTTCAACCAGGATAAAAACACAGTTTTGACACTTTTAGACTTAGAAAAAGCCTTTGATCGAGTCTGGATCAAAGGGCTATTATACAAATTATACAAAGCAGGTATCAACTCAAACTTCATAAAATTAATGAGCTCTTACCTTTGTGATCGTAAAATCAGAGTCAAAGTTAATAACGAACTGTCTACCGAAAAGACAATTAAAGCAGGAGTACCTCAAGGCTCGGTACTAGGCCCGTCGTTATTCAATTTTTACATTCATGACTTACCGGAATTTAGCAAAACTAACCTTGCTCTTTATGCTGACGACACCGCCATATACGCGCACTCATTCTACGCCCAAGCCGCGCTTCTCCAAAATCAATTACATATGAAATTACTAACAAATTACTTCGACGACTGGAAACTAAAACTAAACGAATCAAAAACAGAACTAATAATTTTCAGCAGAAAAAGAACCAACAATAAAATTTTTGTCCCCTTCAAAATCAACAACCACACAGTAAAGCCAACAACAACAGTCAACTACCTAGGAATCACATTAGACTCACGTTTAAATTTTAAAGAAAACTTAAAGAACAAACTCACTAAAGCCAACAATGCAATCAGAAAAATATACCCACTAATTAAAAGAAACAGCAAGCTAAGCGTAAAGAACAAAATCATCATATACAAGGCCTTAATAAGACCAATAATCACTTATGCTGCCCCAGTATGGTCACACCTCTCTACAAATGCCCTCCAGCCCCTTGAAGTATTCCAAAATAAATGCATGAGATTAATTCATAATGCTCCCCGACACACGAACACTCAACACCTAAGAAATATTTCGGAACTACCCACGATCAAAGAATTCATCTCAATTCAAACCGAAAAGTTCTTCCGTAAGAACACTAATAAACTCATAAAAACGCCAAACGTAAATGATACAGATCAATTCAACATAAGCAGATTTAAACACAAATTAATCCACCAACACCTCAACTGAAAACAATAGCCACCAAAATACACAAAAAGCTTGGTTTTCACTATTGCCATTGTGAACATATCATCCAAGGAATCACGAGAAATCTCGTTAACATTATGTAAAACTCCTAGCAATAAAAAGATAGGATAATGTAAGTAAAACGCCACGCCCACATGTACAAACAAAATGGCGAACATTATGCTCCGCCCTCCCAACATGAACAATAAAGGGCACCGCCCACTAATTTCCCACTCCCCATCCCACATCCCGCCAACCCCCCACAATGTAGATAGTGTAAATATTAGGATAGGTCATAGGCTAAGTCAAAAACAAAAAGAAAAAGGTTTCGCATTTTCCTTTATAATTAAATAAGTAACAAGCAGACATAATCAACGAGGCTGCGTCCTCAAACTCATCAATATGCTCACAGTAGAATAAAATTGTAACCGTAGGATAAGCCAAATGGTTCATATTCGTGCATCGGAATGTTAAAAGCAATATATTTTACACCAACGATCACACCTAAACACCACGGCAACGGCCATACCACGTTGAAAAGCACCGGTTCTCGTCCGATCACCGAAGTTAAGCAACGTCGGGCGCGGTCAGTACTTGGATGGGTGACCGCTTGGGAACACCGCGTGCCGTTGCCCCCCAACACTTTTTGTTTTTTTTTGAAATCCATAGCAACCACCGAACCGATTTGTTTTTCGTGCAGGTATTCGGAAACATGCACAGACCCGTATAATGTAGATTCATAGCTTTAAGTACTAGATAATTAAGAAAACAATTTTTTTTGTCGATTAATTGTAAACAATTGCAGAATAAAAACTCGTCAAACGGTAAAGGTTGTCGTTCGATCACCGAAGGTAAGCCACGCGGGCAGCGGTCAGCACTTGGACGGGTGACCGGTTCATTATATTCCTTCCGTGAGTTTAACAAAGATAACATATGCAAATGTCGTAAGTGCGACGAGGAAGACGGCGATCTTTTAATGTAAAAAAAATATATATTAGGTTACGCGTACATGCCACTTTGACTGCTGCTTTATTTTTTTGGTTTTTAAATAATTAGAGATCTGAATTCAACATATCAGTTCTATGTTATAATGGACAGACAATGTTGTATTCTTGGCCCCTAACACGTTAAGACCAACATAAAAACTAGAATAACTTACCATTCGTTAAACGTTAAACAATTTCGAACCACGTTTTTTTGAGCTCGAACAAACTCATAACACAACACTCATTTATTAGTCACTGGACCATTGTAAAACGAGAAGAGAGAAAAACCATGCGAAACTATTTTTAAAACGAAGAGAATAAAGGTTTTAAATGGTAGGGCTGTATGACAGACTTGTCAATTATCGTGGGGGGTACGGCTGAGATTTATGACGAAATCGAGCGGCGCCGGCGGTCGGTCACTTTCACGAAAGAGGTCTAAACACGGGTCGTTTACGATACCCTCTGGTTACTAGAAAAGTTCTAGACAGATGTTTGTCGGCTTTTCGAGGTATTTATTTGTGAGTCCAAAGACTCAATGGAGTAATATCGGACTGAAATTCCAAGATTTTGCTGTGTAATCCAAAAAACTATGTTCCTCGTAACATTTAACGATGTGTTAATTCAACTATTATTTTAATTTTTCGTATACGTATTTATACTAAAAAGTACAGCGCTTCCAACAGTGAATTGTGAATTGAAAATGTTTCAAAGAAAGATCGATAGTTTTGAAAAAAATTACATATTAATAAATTTAGATAGATTTAGAAGTATACATTGCACTTACTTTTCAAAATTATTGTACTTCTGATTTGGTTGAAATAACATAATATGTAGCAGTCATAGTCTTGTGTACATTGCAGTCGCGGCTGGTGTTGGGTAAAACCTTTATTTTTTAGGGGGTCATTACCCAAATGACCTCATGGACCAGCCGTTCCTGTTAGGTTTTATATATCAAATTGATTCGTCTGTCTTTTTCATCATGCCTTCGAAAAGCGAGCTCCTGTTTCGCCAAAGTAACTGTGACGTCAATTAAATACGATAATAAAATTCGGTTTTTCCGAACTTATTGTGAGTGAGAGCAGTGAGAGCATCTTCTTTTCGTATCCCACCTCCACCCGGCGGCAGTAGTGCAGTGCTTATCAACATAATTACCGGCGTCTCGCCTCCACATTTTGACTTTTTTGTGTTTTATGTGTTCTCTAAGTCCAAAATTTTTAAATTTTTAAAAAGAGATTGCGGTACTATTCCTGTTGCTGAAATTATAATAATATATTTATTAATTTTTGTATTATATGTCTGTGTTATATTGTGTGAATTTGGAACAGCTATATCTAAAAGATATGCTTGCTTTTGTTTTTATTTAAAATAATAATGTCTGGTCTGTTATGCTGAATGTGAATGTCAGTTAAAACTGTGCGATCAAAATATAATTTGTAATTGTCATTTTCTAAACAACTTTCTGGTTTATAAATGTAATGTGGTTGTGTATCCTTTAATAAATTGAATTTAACTGCTAAATTCATGTGTATAATTTTTGCGAATATATCATGACGTTTTTTATATTCGCTGTGAGCCAAAACGGTGCAAGATCTTGTATTGCAAATATAAAACCCTCAGCTCTTTAAAATATCTCCCATGTAAAGACTTTTGTTTTATATTTGCTATAGTGTCATATCACGAGCTCTATTGAGAAAATAATTTTTTAGTGAAGCAATTTGATTGTGTTGTAGAATTTCTAGATTTGAAAAACCCCTACCACCATTTTCGCGTGGTAAATTAAATCTTTCAACAGCAGATTTGGGGTGATGTTTACAAAATTTTGTAAAGAGAACTCTAGTTTGAATATTTATATTCTTTAAATTAGTTTTGGACCATTTTATAACACCAAAAGAATAGATTTAATTTGATTTGATTGATTAATACCTAAATATTTATAAAATTCTCCTTTATTTAAATTTTTAATGATTTCTCCTTCTTTAGTTATATATTCTAAATTTTCGTAATGACCACGACATATTGATTGATTTTCAGTTATTGTTAAGTTTTATGTCATCCATATAAAGAAGGTGATTTAATTTAATATTAATTTTATAAATTTTAAGAATTTTAATTAACCATGAATGTGGTACTGAATCATAGGCTTTTTTGTAGTCTATGAATTGTTGTTGCATTATTTTCCAAACGTTTGAGACTTAAAATATTCGTCAAATGTTCTTCTTTTTTTAAATCAGAATACCCCTGACAAATCCGAACATTTTGTTTTGCGGTAGATAAAAGTAAACATGGGCCAAGACAGAATATTAATATTCGGTGTGGAATTTTCCTGCGTTCTTGTTCATTTCTATCGAAGTGCTCACGAAAAGTTGTGAATATCAACACTTTGTAATTGTCGTAGTGAAAAATAAAAAAGATAGCTATGGGGCACAACTTATTTCGCACTTCATTAGAAAAGTAACAGTATTAAAATAAAAAAAATATTTTTCTAAATTTCGAACGTTAGGTCTATCCTGACCAGCCGCCAATTAGTGGTATTATTTTATTTTTTGCTGTTTTCCACAATAGTTATTTTTATATTAAATCATTGATTCAAAAAATTGAAATTAAAAATTCAAATTTTTGAAGGAACTCTGAAGTTTCAATGCAGTGACCATGTTGCTAGGTAACTAATAAAAAACAGTGCGTGAAATGAAAAACAGAAATAGTCGTATGCGTTTTGTATGGTTTCTATGGTTTCGATCTTACTAACAATGCAATGAAAATGACCCACTTCAGGCACAGATAACTATGCGTGAATTTCAATTTTTTGAATCAATTATATAAAAACAAAATTGATTTGGCGGCCGCTACACAAAAGTGGTGGGAGGCGAGAACCTGTTTCCGCCGGTCAATTTTAAAATTAATAAATTTTCCCTGGATACGTATTCGACTTATCCGGTACGAGTTATTTTTAAATTAACTTAATGGCCCGTTGCTCTTGTTCTTTTTACATTGAATATGCGATGTTTTGGCATCGTTAGCAATAGTACAATACTCACGCATTTTTAATCTAAAATTAACAAAACTTGAATGGATCGGGATTATCACACTTCTGAATTGAAGTTTTCATTCGTTTAAAATATAATTGATAGTAATACGTAATGCGGATTGCCTAAACGTTGCTTCCATCACGTCAACATCACACATTCACGTTCGCCCGTAGAAATGGCGTGATGCACACGAAATCGATCCAAAAAGGCTCATAATATTTGTGTCACGCGAATCTACGTCGAAAACTAGAAAAAAAAAAAATTCAATTCGAATTTCAATAATCGAAACGATGCGTCGTCGATACTAAACGTAGGTAGTAACTAAAGTGTGATCGGGTGCGATAAAAGTGTCCGTCAATAATCATCATCCGACAATCATTTAATAGACGAACGCTAATTTTTGGCACTCACTCGGACGACAGAACCAGTCCAGACGGAAACCGGGGCGCGGGGTGGGTGGGTGGTTGTATGTCCGTGAATCTGTCCGGCGCGCGTCAACATTTCAGTTATCGTCGCGAGAGTTAAAACGAAAGGTGGTTAGTGTGAAAGTGACGTTTTTTCGTGGAGACACGTTACGAAGGGTGAGTACCTAATATAATATAAAACCAACCGAAAACCCACAATAGTGCCCCGGTTTATTATCGTGAATAGGTGTTTGGTAAATATTTTCTGTATTCCAACTAGCAAGTCTTTTATCAAAAAACTCCGGCAACATGGCTATTGTGGTATTGTTGATACCACCTAACTGAAGAACTTAGTTAATAACTAAGTCGACGATTTTATCGGGAAATTGAACGGAGAAACAAAAATAGCTCTTAGCGACAGTTGCCTGAAGTCGCAAATAACGGCGATTGACGAAATCACGTTTTTTTTATTTTAATTCCAATGAACAATACACAGGGTCACAATTATCTGTTATGTATTCTATAATGTTTTGCAAAGTAAATAATGTGAGTTGTCATGCGTAATATTAATTAGCTAAGTAATTTTTGCAAGTATTTTATGTCAGATATGCAATGTATAATAACGTAATGTTGCAAAGTATTTTAATTTTTATGCTAGGTAGAGATAATAACTCGACAATAACTCTTCTCTAATGAAAAAAAAAATAGAAAATGATTTAGGAACATAAAAAATCTCATTAAAACAGGAACAATTGAAATTAAAATAAACATAACATTCTGTACTAAAGTACAGTTTTGTTCACTCCTTTTTTCAAAGTCTTCTGTCCTCTCATTTGCACATACTGCTATTCCAAAACAGTGAAATTGTCTGTTTCAGGGAATCCTTAACGTTCCTTGCTAATGTCAACAACGTTTTCGATGAAACAAAGAGTCGGAAAAATGTCGGCTCATTGTATTCAATAACATACGCGACTACAAAACCATCTGTATCATTTGTAGGAATCGCGGTTTTTTCGATGAGAATTCGTTCTAATTTTTTCTTTCTTAAAAAAGCTAAGTAATTTTAATTTCACTAAAGATGAACATTTAGGCTATATGCTGGGTAATGCAAATCCATCAACCATCAACTAGGTTGTTCAGCAGATGTACGATTGTTTATTTGATTTCTTCTTCCGAAGAGTTGTATTCTGGCAAAATAGAAATTTATTCATAACATAACCTCAATCAACTAAATTATTTCGAATACAATAACCACATAACTACAAGTTGGATAGGCATGGGTGCAAAATACCGATAATGCATGAAACCTAATAATAATAATAATGACATAATAAAAGTTAATTAAAAATCGCTGTTTCACGTCTTTTTCTTTTTTGTTCGAGAGTTTTTGTGGTTCTGAAAAGAACCGTTTATAAATGTGTCGAAAACGAAAAACATCTATTTCGAACTGGTGTACTTGGTGACGGCTTTGGTACCTTCGGAGACGGCGTGCTTGGCCAACTCACCGGGCAACAACAGACGCACGGCAGTTTGAATTTCTCTGCTGGTGATCGTCGAACGTTTGTTGTAGTGTGCCAGACGGGAAGCTTCAGCGGCGATACGTTCGAAGATGTCGTTCACGAAACTGTTCATTATGCTCATAGCCTTACTAGAGATACCGGTGTCGGGATGGACTTGTTTCAACACCTTGTAGATGTAGATGGCATAGCTCTCCTTCCTCCTGCGCTTCTTTTTTTTTGTCGCTCTTGGAAATGTTCTTCTGAGCTTTCCCGGCCTTCTTGGCTGCCTTACCACTTGTCTTCGGCGGCATTTTTCAATTCAATTCGATTCAACAAACTCGCGAACTGCTCTGACTCGTGTGCGTGCGTTAACTTTGCACCACCACCTTTCTGATAGGTAGTGTGTTCACCAGAACCCCACCTGAAAACGGGCTCCCACCAATCGTCACGTCCTATTCTCCTATCACGGAGGCTATAAATTCGAAGCACAGCTACCAGCTTTTACAATCGACGAGTCCCGTCCGTCAGTTTTATTACTTCTCGTGGTGTCTAACGAACGAACTTAAAATGTCAGGTCGCGGTAAAGGAGGTAAAGTGAAGGGAAAAGCGAAATCCCGTTCGAGCCGTGCCGGTCTCCAGTTTCCGGTGGGTAGGATACATCGTCTTCTCAGAAAAGGAAATTACGCGGAACGCGTCGGTGCAGGAGCTCCCGTCTATTTGGCCGCCGTCATGGAGTACTTAGCCGCCGAAGTTCTAGAATTGGCAGGAAACGCTGCCCGTGACAACAAGAAGACACGTATTATACCGCGTCATCTGCAGCTGGCCATCAGAAACGACGAGGAATTGAACAAACTCCTGTCCGGAGTTACGATCGCCCAAGGCGGTGTCTTACCCAACATTCAGGCCGTACTCTTTTACCCAAAAAAACCGAGAAGAAACCTTAAACGAACGATCGATCCATCTCCGTGGCGAAAACTCAAAATATCGGCCCTTCTCAGGGCCACTATAGCTTTTTTTTTTCGTAAAATGACCGATGCATCTTTTCTTTTTGTATTATTATCATTTACGACTGCAATGCCAAAAGGAAAGCAAGGGGTGTTTACGATCTTGGTACATTTATCAGGTAGTCAGTTAGTAATAATTGTCCGTTGTTTCTCGAAAGAACATCATGTTTCTTTTTTTTCCTCTTATTTTTATTTTGTGGTTCTGAAAAGAACCGATTTTGTATTTCGTATTTTATTCTGGTTTTCTCGAACGGTGAAGAGCGCCAGGAAATTAACCTCCGAAACCGTAGAGGGTGCGTCCTTGACGTTTCAAAGCGTAGACGACGTCCATCGCTGTCACGGTTTTACGTTTGGCGTGTTCCGTGTAGGTGACGGCATCTCGGATGACATTTTCCAAGAACACTTTCAGGACTCCGCGAGTTTCTTCGTAGATCAAACCGGAAATACGTTTCACGCCGCCACGACGAGCCAATCTTCTGATAGCGGGTTTCGTGATGCCCTGGATGTTGTCACGCAGGACTTTGCGATGACGCTTCGCTCCTCCTTTTCCCAATCCTTTGCCTCCTTTACCGCGACCGGTCATCTTTTCAGATTATTTCAACTGACACAAAATACCTGCACACCTCGTCCCTAGGAAGTCAACTACCGCAAAATTTCAACTAACGGAGCCTTATATAGATTCAACGGTTCACCATCGACCAATCGACGAAGTCAGCCGTTGACTTTGTTCACGTATAAAAGTACAATTTAATATGGCGGAATTTTTAGTACCCGTTTACCTTTCGACGCGTGCACGTCTAACGATCGTCAGAGTCGATTTTAATAATTGTCAGTTTTGTTTTTCATTCGTTTCATTCGAAATGGCCAGGACCAAGCAGACCGCACGCAAGTCCACCGGAGGAAAAGCCCCCAGGAAACAACTGGCTACCAAAGCGGCCAGGAAAAGCGCTCCCGCCACTGGCGGCGTCAAGAAGCCCCACCGTTACAGACCTGGTACCGTGGCTCTGCGTGAGATCCGTCGTTACCAGAAAAGTACCGAGTTGCTCATCCGCAAGCTTCCCTTTCAACGTTTGGTGAGGGAGATCGCTCAGGATTTCAAAACCGATTTGCGCTTCCAAAGCTCCGCCGTGATGGCCCTCCAGGAAGCGAGCGAAGCTTACTTGGTCGGTCTGTTCGAGGACACGAATTTGTGCGCCATCCACGCCAAACGTGTAACCATCATGCCAAAGGACATCCAACTTGCCAGACGTATTCGGGGTGAACGCGCTTAAATTTTTCCACATCGTGTTTCGGAAGAACAACACGAAACACGAATTTTATAACAAAAAAATCGGTTCTTTTCAGAACCTCAAACTTTACAGGCAAAAAAAAAATATATCGCCCTTCAACCGGAAATGAATAAAAATAAAAATGTCAATAATCGGTCGGTCCTCTCGATTCGGGTTGGGTTGCGGTCGTTCGTAAAATTTTATTGCATCCTGTCATCACCTACCTGCCAGCTGATGCTATCTATTTTATTTGGTTTCGCCGTAAGGATAGTTTTATTTCTTTTTTCGTCGTAGATTATCGTGTGGCCCTGAAAAGGGCCATTTGTGCGTGCCCCGTTGCCGGTAGTACGATGATGACGTCGGAACGAGGCACAGCCGAACGAACATGAGTCGAGTATCCATCCACGTTTCTCACTTTTTCCTCTTCGGCGAAGCGGCCTTTTTCACCTTGACAGGAATGGCTTTGGCTGTCTTGGGTTTGGGTGCTTTGGGTTTTTTAGTCGGACCAGCCTTGTTAGATTTCTTCGCTTTGGAAGGCGATCGGGGTTTCGGGGCGGCTCTAGTTTTCTTTTCTGCCGAGGAGGCGGCCGATTTCTTGGCTTTCGCTGCGGCGGCGGAGGCAGCGACGGGCGCTCTTCTTTTCGGCAGCAGTCTTCTTCGCTTTGGGGGAGGCTTGTTTTTTGGCTGTCTTCGAGGAAGCCTTGTCGGAAGTCGTCGCGACGGCGGTACGTTTGGCGGATGATTTTTTCGTCTTGGATGCGGCGGACGAAGCGGGTTTCCTCTTGTCGGAGGCGGAGGCGACTTTGGCACCACCGGAGGTGGACGAGGCGAGCTTGAACGAACCCGACGCGCCCTTACCTTTCGTCTGAACCAGAGATCCCGACGCCACGGCGCCTTTCAGATATTTCTTGATGAAAGGGGCGACCTTTTCGGCGTCGACTTTGTAATTTGCGGCGACGAACTTCTTGATGGCCTGAAGAGACGATCCCTCCGCGTTCCTTGAGTCCCTTGATGGCGTTGTTTACCATCTCGGATGTCGGAGGATGGGACGGTTTCGCCCTGGGATTTTTCGCTTTTTTCTCTTTCTTCGCGTGGGATTGAGGGGTGGCAGCGGAACCGGTGGTGACCGATGATGCTGTTTGATTTTCGACGTCGGCCATCTTTCACGTTAAAACGTTAAAAGTTAATAATAATTATTGAAAAAACACTTGCTCACACACGTACACTTCGAGCACCTCGTGAACGAGAATTGAACAAAAAAATTTTCTAAGTCTTTATAAAATAGTCGCCACTGCGGACGGAAGACTGAACGCGCACCGCGTCCGCCGTCGAAGAAATTGCAGGCCTCGGAATCGTTGCCCGCGTGATGGCATCGTCCTCTTTCCTCGATCACCATCGCCACCGTGTGATCAAGCTGGCCGAACTCGGTTTCCGAAGTTTCCCTGGAGATAGCGAAGTTCGTCTCGGAACGTCGGTGGGTTTCGAATCAGGTACACGCCCCTCCAACCACCAGCCCTAAATCCGGGTCGTCACGGTTTCGATTCGGGACCGACGGTTTACGTCGGCGGTGCGGGGTAGACGCGTCGATTCCGGGAATCCATATTTCGTTCGCCGAAATATTGGTCCATCTCTTCCCGGAATACCGCGCCACCTTCTCGATTTTACGACATCTTCGCGTCGCCAAACGCTTCCGAAACGGTCGAAGCACAGAAAGGACCTGGTGTTCGAACCGAGGCAATTCCGACAACAGGATGCCGCGAACCGCCTCTCCGACGTTCAGGTCGATCGTTTTCGGCGGAAGTTGAAACGGGACGAGTCGACGACGGGTCCCGTTGCCGTCCGGACCCTTCGGGACGGCCGAAAGTCCGTCGAGAGGATCATCCGAAAGGAGACGGTCTTCATCGTCCGACCGATGCCGCACCTACGAGTTTTCCGATATTTTCTTCGACGGATCTTCAGGTTTTCTTCCTTTCTTCCGTCTTTCTCTCTTCGTAATTTCGTGTCCGACCTGCGTCGTCCGAAGTCGGGGTGAAGATCGAAGAAAAAACGCCAAAAATAACAACTCGTCAGCCACGCACACCGCGTTCGAATGTCTAACGGTCCAACTTGGATTTTCGAAGATCGCCGAATCCGAGGGACGATAAATAATAATAATAATAATAATAATGGTAATAAATAATAATGTTAATAATAATAATAATGATATGATAGTTATAACGATAATTATTATAGATAGGTAAATAGAAACACAGGTCTCCTCTCGAAAATCGGAACTTCCTGATATTACTTACATATTTCGGTCGATCCAAATGTGGGAATCTCGTCGTCGTCGGAGCAAGCAGCGCGGTAGGTGGGGTGAAATTCTGGATTTTCCACCGCCGCCGGCGGTCGAAAAATGTGCGACGCGGGAGATCGCCAGTCCGTCTAGTAGTCTCTCTTGTCGTTAGAGCGTGACGTGGTGGTTGTTGTGGGATTTCCCGTTAGTTCGGTCCGACGTCGGTCGTCAGAGGGTAAGTGCATACGGAAACGAAACGCATCGCGTTTTGATGTTCATATTCGTGCATCGGAATGTTAAAAGCAATATATTTTACACCAACGATCACACCTAAACACCACGGCAACGGCCATACCACGTTGAAAAGCACCGGTTCTCGTCCGATCACCGAAGTTAAGCAACGTCGGGCGCGGTCAGTACTTGGATGGGTGACCGCTTGGGAACACCGCGTGCCGTTGCCCCCCAACACTTTTTGTTTTTTTTTGAAATCCATAGCAACCACCGAACCGATTTGTTTTTCGTGCAGGTATTCGGAAACATGCACAGACCCGTATAATGTAGATTCATAGCTTTAAGTACTAGATAATTAAGAAAACAATTTTTTTTGTCGATTAATTGTAAACAATTGCAGAATAAAAACTCGTCAAACGGTAAAGGTTGTCGTTCGATCACCGAAGGTAAGCCACGCGGGCAGCGGTCAGCACTTGGACGGGTGACCGGTTCATTATATTCCTTCCGTGAGTTTAACAAAGATAACATATGCAAATGTCGTAAGTGCGACGAGGAAGACGGCGATCTTTTAATGTAAAAAAAATATATATTAGGTTACGCGTACATGCCACTTTGACTGCTGCTTTATTTTTTTGGTTTTTAAATAATTAGAGATCTGAATTCAACATATCAGTTCTATGTTATAATGGACAGACAATGTTGTATTCTTGGCCCCTAACACGTTAAGACCAACATAAAAACTAGAATAACTTACCATTCGTTAAACGTTAAACAATTTCGAACCACGTTTTTTTGAGCTCGAACAAACTCATAACACAACACTCATTTATTAGTCACTGGACCATTGTAAAACGAGAAGAGAGAAAAACCATGCGAAACTATTTTTAAAACGAAGAGAATAAAGGTTTTAAATGGTAGGGCTGTATGACAGACTTGTCAATTATCGTGGGGGGTACGGCTGAGATTTATGACGAAATCGAGCGGCGCCGGCGGTCGGTCACTTTCACGAAAGAGGTCTAAACACGGGTCGTTTACGATACCCTCTGGTTACTAGAAAAGTTCTAGACAGATGTTTGTCGGCTTTTCGAGGTATTTATTTGTGAGTCCAAAGACTCAATGGAGTAATATCGGACTGAAATTCCAAGATTTTGCTGTGTAATCCAAAAAACTATGTTCCTCGTAACATTTAACGATGTGTTAATTCAACTATTATTTTAATTTTTCGTATACGTATTTATACTAAAAAGTACAGCGCTTCCAACAGTGAATTGTGAATTGAAAATGTTTCAAAGAAAGATCGATAGTTTTGAAAAAAATTACATATTAATAAATTTAGATAGATTTAGAAGTATACATTGCACTTACTTTTCAAAATTATTGTACTTCTGATTTGGTTGAAATAACATAATATGTAGCAGTCATAGTCTTGTGTACATTGCAGTCGCGGCTGGTGTTGGGTAAAACCTTTATTTTTTAGGGGGTCATTACCCAAATGACCTCATGGACCAGCCGTTCCTGTTAGGTTTTATATATCAAATTGATTCGTCTGTCTTTTTCATCATGCCTTCGAAAAGCGAGCTCCTGTTTCGCCAAAGTAACTGTGACGTCAATTAAATACGATAATAAAATTCGGTTTTTCCGAACTTATTGTGAGTGAGAGCAGTGAGAGCATCTTCTTTTCGTATCCCACCTCCACCCGGCGGCAGTAGTGCAGTGCTTATCAACATAATTACCGGCGTCTCGCCTCCACATTTTGACTTTTTTGTGTTTTATGTGTTCTCTAAGTCCAAAATTTTTAAATTTTTAAAAAGAGATTGCGGTACTATTCCTGTTGCTGAAATTATAATAATATATTTATTAATTTTTGTATTATATGTCTGTGTTATATTGTGTGAATTTGGAACAGCTATATCTAAAAGATATGCTTGCTTTTGTTGTTTATTTAAAATAATAATGTCTGGTCTGTTATGCTGAATGTGAATGTCAGTTAAAACTGTGCGATCAAAATATAATTTGTAATTGTCATTTTCTAAACAACTTTCTGGTTTATAAATGTAATGTGGTTGTGTATCCTTTAATAAATTGAATTTAACTGCTAAATTCATGTGTATAATTTTTGCGAATATATCATGACGTTTTTTATATTCGCTGTGAGCCAAAACGGTGCAAGATCTTGTATTGCAAATATAAAACCCTCAGCTCTTTAAAATATCTCCCATGTAAAGACTTTTGTTTTATATTTGCTATAGTGTCATATCACGAGCTCTATTGAGAAAATAATTTTTTAGTGAAGCAATTTGATTGTGTTGTAGAATTTCTAGATTTGAAAAACCCCTACCACCATTTTCGCGTGGTAAATTAAATCTTTCAACAGCAGATTTGGGGTGATGTTTACAAAATTTTGTAAAGAGAACTCTAGTTTGAATATTTATATTCTTTAAATTAGTTTTGGACCATTTTATAACACCAAAAGAATAGATTTAATTTGATTTGATTGATTAATACCTAAATATTTATAAAATTCTCCTTTATTTAAATTTTTAATGATTTCTCCTTCTTTAGTTATATATTCTAAATTTTCGTAATGACCACGACATATTGATTGATTTTCAGTTATTGTTAAGTTTTATGTCATCCATATAAAGAAGGTGATTTAATTTAATATTAATTTTATAAATTTTAAGAATTTTAATTAACCATGAATGTGGTACTGAATCATAGGCTTTTTTGTAGTCTATGAATTGTTGTTGCATTATTTTCCAAACGTTTGAGACTTAAAATATTCGTCAAATGTTCTTCTTTTTTTAAATCAGAATACCCCTGACAAATCCGAACATTTTGTTTTGCGGTAGATAAAAGTAAACATGGGCCAAGACAGAATATTAATATTCGGTGTGGAATTTTCCTGCGTTCTTGTTCATTTCTATCGAAGTGCTCACGAAAAGTTGTGAATATCAACACTTTGTAATTGTCGTAGTGAAAAATAAAAAAGATAGCTATGGGGCACAACTTATTTCGCACTTCATTAGAAAAGTAACAGTATTAAAATAAAAAAAATATTTTTCTAAATTTCGAACGTTAGGTCTATCCTGACCAGCCGCCAATTAGTGGTATTATTTTATTTTTTGCTGTTTTCCACAATAGTTATTTTTATATTAAATCATTGATTCAAAAAATTGAAATTAAAAATTCAAATTTTTGAAGGAACTCTGAAGTTTCAATGCAGTGACCATGTTGCTAGGTAACTAATAAAAAACAGTGCGTGAAATGAAAAACAGAAATAGTCGTATGCGTTTTGTATGGTTTCTATGGTTTCGATCTTACTAACAATGCAATGAAAATGACCCACTTCAGGCACAGATAACTATGCGTGAATTTCAATTTTTTGAATCAATTATATAAAAACAAAATTGATTTGGCGGCCGCTACACAAAAGTGGTGGGAGGCGAGAACCTGTTTCCGCCGGTCAATTTTAAAATTAATAAATTTTCCCTGGATACGTATTCGACTTATCCGGTACGAGTTATTTTTAAATTAACTTAATGGCCCGTTGCTCTTGTTCTTTTTACATTGAATATGCGATGTTTTGGCATCGTTAGCAATAGTACAATACTCACGCATTTTTAATCTAAAATTAACAAAACTTGAATGGATCGGGATTATCACACTTCTGAATTGAAGTTTTCATTCGTTTAAAATATAATTGATAGTAATACGTAATGCGGATTGCCTAAACGTTGCTTCCATCACGTCAACATCACACATTCACGTTCGCCCGTAGAAATGGCGTGATGCACACGAAATCGATCCAAAAAGGCTCATAATATTTGTGTCACGCGAATCTACGTCGAAAACTAGAAAAAAAAAAAATTCAATTCGAATTTCAATAATCGAAACGATGCGTCGTCGATACTAAACGTAGGTAGTAACTAAAGTGTGATCGGGTGCGATAAAAGTGTCCGTCAATAATCATCATCCGACAATCATTTAATAGACGAACGCTAATTTTTGGCACTCACTCGGACGACAGAACCAGTCCAGACGGAAACCGGGGCGCGGGGTGGGTGGGTGGTTGTATGTCCGTGAATCTGTCCGGCGCGCGTCAACATTTCAGTTATCGTCGCGAGAGTTAAAACGAAAGGTGGTTAGTGTGAAAGTGACGTTTTTTCGTGGAGACACGTTACGAAGGGTGAGTACCTAATATAATATAAAACCAACCGAAAACCCACAATAGTGCCCCGGTTTATTATCGTGAATAGGTGTTTGGTAAATATTTTCTGTATTCCAACTAGCAAGTCTTTTATCAAAAAACTCCGGCAACATGGCTATTGTGGTATTGTTGATACCACCTAACTGAAGAACTTAGTTAATAACTAAGTCGACGATTTTATCGGGAAATTGAACGGAGAAACAAAAATAGCTCTTAGCGACAGTTGCCTGAAGTCGCAAATAACGGCGATTGACGAAATCACGTTTTTTTTATTTTAATTCCAATGAACAATACACAGGGTCACAATTATCTGTTATGTATTCTATAATGTTTTGCAAAGTAAATAATGTGAGTTGTCATGCGTAATATTAATTAGCTAAGTAATTTTTGCAAGTATTTTATGTCAGATATGCAATGTATAATAACGTAATGTTGCAAAGTATTTTAATTTTTATGCTAGGTAGAGATAATAACTCGACAATAACTCTTCTCTAATGAAAAAAAAAATAGAAAATGATTTAGGAACATAAAAAATCTCATTAAAACAGGAACAATTGAAATTAAAATAAACATAACATTCTGTACTAAAGTACAGTTTTGTTCACTCCTTTTTTCAAAGTCTTCTGTCCTCTCTTTGCACATACTGCTATTCCAAAACAGTGAAATTGTCTGTTTCAGGGAATCCTTAACGTTCCTTGCTAATGTCAACAACGTTTTCGATGAAACAAAGAGTCGGAAAAATGTCGGCTCATTGTATTCAATAACATACGCGACTACAAAACCATCTGTATCATTTGTAGGAATCGCGGTTTTTTCGATGAGAATTCGTTCTAATTTTTTCTTTCTTAAAAAAGCTAAGTAATTTTAATTTCACTAAAGATGAACATTTAGGCTATATGCTGGGTAATGCAAATCCATCAACCATCAACTAGGTTGTTCAGCAGATGTACGATTGTTTATTTGATTTCTTCTTCCGAAGAGTTGTATTCTGGCAAAATAGAAATTTATTCATAACATAACCTCAATCAACTAAATTATTTCGAATACAATAACCACATAACTACAAGTTGGATAGGCATGGGTGCAAAATACCGATAATGCATGAAACCTAATAATAATAATAATGACATAATAAAAGTTAATTAAAAATCGCTGTTTCACGTCTTTTTCTTTTTTGTTCGAGAGTTTTTGTGGTTCTGAAAAGAACCGTTTATAAATGTGTCGAAAACGAAAAACATCTATTTCGAACTGGTGTACTTGGTGACGGCTTTGGTACCTTCGGAGACGGCGTGCTTGGCCAACTCACCGGGCAACAACAGACGCACGGCAGTTTGAATTTCTCTGCTGGTGATCGTCGAACGTTTGTTGTAGTGTGCCAGACGGGAAGCTTCAGCGGCGATACGTTCGAAGATGTCGTTCACGAAACTGTTCATTATGCTCATAGCCTTACTAGAGATACCGGTGTCGGGATGGACTTGTTTCAACACCTTGTAGATGTAGATGGCATAGCTCTCCTTCCTCCTGCGCTTCTTTTTTTTGTCGCTCTTGGAAATGTTCTTCTGAGCTTTCCCGGCCTTCTTGGCTGCCTTACCACTTGTCTTCGGCGGCATTTTTCAATTCAATTCGATTCAACAAACTCGCGAACTGCTCTGACTCGTGTGCGTGCGTTAACTTTGCACCACCACCTTTCTGATAGGTAGTGTGTTCACCAGAACCCCACCTGAAAACGGGCTCCCACCAATCGTCACGTCCTATTCTCCTATCACGGAGGCTATAAATTCGAAGCACAGCTACCAGCTTTTACAATCGACGAGTCCCGTCCGTCAGTTTTATTACTTCTCGTGGTGTCTAACGAACGAACTTAAAATGTCAGGTCGCGGTAAAGGAGGTAAAGTGAAGGGAAAAGCGAAATCCCGTTCGAGCCGTGCCGGTCTCCAGTTTCCGGTGGGTAGGATACATCGTCTTCTCAGAAAAGGAAATTACGCGGAACGCGTCGGTGCAGGAGCTCCCGTCTATTTGGCCGCCGTCATGGAGTACTTAGCCGCCGAAGTTCTAGAATTGGCAGGAAACGCTGCCCGTGACAACAAGAAGACACGTATTATACCGCGTCATCTGCAGCTGGCCATCAGAAACGACGAGGAATTGAACAAACTCCTGTCCGGAGTTACGATCGCCCAAGGCGGTGTCTTACCCAACATTCAGGCCGTACTTTTACCCAAAAAAACCGAGAAGAAACCTTAAACGAACGATCGATCCATCTCCGTGGCGAAAACTCAAAATATCGGCCCTTCTCAGGGCCACTATAGCTTTTTTTTTTCGTAAAATGACCGATGCATCTTTTCTTTTTGTATTATTATCATTTACGACTGCAATGCCAAAAGGAAAGCAAGGGGTGTTTACGATCTTGGTACATTTATCAGGTAGTCAGTTAGTAATAATTGTCCGTTGTTTCTCGAAAGAACATCATGTTTCTTTTTTTCCTCTTATTTTTATTTTGTGGTTCTGAAAAGAACCGATTTTGTATTTCGTATTTTATTCTGGTTTTCTCGAACGGTGAAGAGCGCCAGGAAATTAACCTCCGAAACCGTAGAGGGTGCGTCCTTGACGTTTCAAAGCGTAGACGACGTCCATCGCTGTCACGGTTTTACGTTTGGCGTGTTCCGTGTAGGTGACGGCATCTCG
>NW_027184138.1:0-33829 GCF_963966145.1 Tenebrio molitor | reverse complement strand
CTGGTGTTCGAACCGAGGCAATTCCGACAACAGGATGCCGCGAACCGCCTCTCCGACGTTCAGGTCGATCGTTTTCGGCGGAAGTTGAAACGGGACGAGTCGACGACGGGTCCCGTTGCCGTCCGGACCCTTCGGGACGGCCGAAAGTCCGTCGAGAGGATCATCCGAAAGGAGACGGTCTTCATCGTCCGACCGATGCCGCACCTACGAGTTTTCCGATATTTTCTTCGACGGATCTTCAGGTTTTCTTCCTTTCTTCCGTCTTTCTCTCTTCGTAATTTCGTGTCCGACCTGCGTCGTCCGAAGTCGGGGTGAAGATCGAAGAAAAAACGCCAAAAATAACAACTCGTCAGCCACGCACACCGCGTTCGAATGTCTAACGGTCCAACTTGGATTTTCGAAGATCGCCGAATCCGAGGGACGATAAATAATAATAATAATAATAATAATGGTAATAAATAATAATGTTAATAATAATAATAATGATATGATGATTATAACGATAATTATTATAGATAGGTAAATAGAAACACAGGTCTCCTCTCGAAAATCGGAACTTCCTGATATTACTTACATATTTCGGTCGATCCAAATGTGGGAATCTCGTCGTCGTCGGAGCAAGCAGCGCGGTGGGTGGGGTGAAATTCTGGATTTTCCACCGCCGCCGGCGGTCGAAAAATGTGCGACGCGGGAGATCGCCAGTCCGTCTAGTAGTCTCTCTTGTCGTTAGAGCGTGACGTGGTGGTTGTTGTGGGATTTCCCGTTAGTTCGGTCCGACGTCGGTCGTCAGAGGGTAAGTGCATACGGAAACGAAACGCATCGCGTTTTGATGTTCATATTCGTGCATCGGAATGTTAAAAGCAATATATTTTACACCAACGATCACACCTAAACACCACGGCAACGGCCATACCACGTTGAAAAGCACCGGTTCTCGTCCGATCACCATTCTTGTCCGAGCGGTCGACCCGTACGGACGTGCCGAGTACCTGCTCCGAACAAAGGACCACCCCCTCAAGCCGACATCGTGTCGCCCACATAAGTGCTAAATAACTGTGAACATAATATTAGTGAATAAAACGCCACAAAGTGAGTGAAATTAATGTTGTTAATGATAAAAAATCGCGCCGAAGAACGCGAAGCGAAAATCGCGACAGTGAAGAAGAACACATGAAGAAGAAAACACAAAAGGAAGTAAGGAAATCAAAGATGGAGGTACCACTACCGCTAAAAAACAAATATGAGCCACTTTCGGACCACGAGGACACTGAAATAGAGGACCAAGTTTCCGAACCCGAAGAAATGGAAGACCAAAACGAGGCTGTACAGGACGAAAATGTGAAAAACGAAAAACCTCCCCCAATAATACTCCATGCGAAATACGAATACAAAAAACTTATATCGTTCTGCAATGAAAACGCCAAAAGTGGAGTAAACATAAAGTACACACGAGATAAAACAATTATCTTCACCAACAAAATGTCGGAATTCTTGAGGCTAAAAGAAGTCCTCAAAAATAGCACCAACACCCAGTGGCACACATATGCCACAAAAGAAGAAAGGACGCACGGGTTCGTAATTTACGGGCTTGAAAACCACCCAGATGAAGAAGAAGTCAAACAGGACCTCCGATCCAAGAAAATTAACTGCAAAACCGTCTACAAAATGAAGAACACCAGTCACCCGCTGTATGTGGTGATCACAGACAACAAAACCACACTAAAAGACCTTGAAGAAAACGCAAAAACAGTCCAACAAGTAGTAGTTAAATGGAAGAAACTACTAAACAAAAAAGAAATAATCCAGTGCCACAAGTGCCAGTCGTGGGGCCACTCGGCAACAAATTGTTTCTCCAAGTCCAAGTGCCTGAAATGTGCAGGTCAACATTTAACCAGTGAATGTGAACTCAAAAAGGACAATGTTAACGACCAACAGAAAATCAAGTGCGCCAATTGCGGAGAGAAGCATCTGGCCAACAGCACCGAGTGTGAGGTGTACCAGGCGAGGAAACAGCACCTGGACAAGATCAAAGCCGCAGCCGCTGAAAAGAAGGCCAGGAAAAACGTATCTTACGTCCCGGCGCCGCTGCCGACAACAAATCCGTGGAACCGACAACAGATCGAGACTCCAAAAGTCCAGAACCAGCCCCCGACCCCTGCCCCGACAACGAGCAACAACAAAGAAGAACAAGAAGCAAGCTACAGCGACCTGGTTCAACTAATGACAGAAATCCGTAAGTTAAATGAAATAATTAACATCAAAAAACTCTTAGAAATAGTTAAAGAATTAACAGTTAAACTAAAAAATTGTCGCGATCCCTTTGCGCAAATTCAAATAATAATGGAAATTTCCAACAAACTCGCACCATAAATTCACCCTTAAGGAAAAGTACTTAAAAATCATTACCTGGAATGCTAATGGCATTCTAGGTAAACTTAACGAGCTCAAAGTATTCCTCAAAATGCGTGACGTGGACATAATGGCAGTAACGGAAACCAAGCTACTTAAAACGGACAAGATAATAATAGAAGGATTTAGCATAATCCGAAAAGAACGAAACACCGACACAAGGGGCGGAGGAGTCGCGATTTTGGTGAAGCGCGGCATACCGTACATTAAAGCTCAACTACCTGTTAACGAAATCGAGTGCGCGGCAATAAATCTTGCGAACAAAACAACCATTGTAGTTGCATACAACAGGCCAATTAACAAATACAAAGCAGACAGTATACATAAAATTCTCAATTCTCACACCAACGTAATAATTGCCGGTGATCTCAACTCCAAACATATTGATTGGGGAAATAATTACAGCAACACAAACGGCGTAACTTTAAAAAATATCATCAACAATTCAAACATCACTTTAAATTGCCCACCAACACACACCCACCACCCTAGTAATAACACTGATCCCTCAACAATTGACTTCTTTTTAATCAAAAACATAAATAACTACACATCAGCTGCGACAATTCAAGAACTACCGTCAGATCATTACCCTGTCGAAATGAGTATCAGTAATGTATCGCGAGAAAACCTAGACAAATACATAACATCTTACAAAGACACAGACTGGAAAAAATTCCGTAAAACACTAGACTCACTAATAAAAATCAATTCAAACATAAAAACAACAAACGAACTAGACACCGAAATAAATAAATTCACAGAAGCTCTAAACAACACCCGTAACAAACACTCTAAAACAATCAAAGTTAAAACTGACAAATCTACCATCCCCCTCGAAATTACAAATCTCATTAAAGATAGAAACAAAGCACGCAAAATACATCAAAGAACCGGTCTTGATGCACATAAAATCCAAGTACAACACCTGAATCACTTAATCAAACACAAACTAGCTAAACACAAAAACGGCGAGTGGGACGACATCTTAAAAAACGCCAAAACAAATGACAACTCACTTTGGAAATTAGCGCGCTCACGAACTAAAAAACGAGACGAAATTCCCCCACTCAAATACAACAACGAAGACGCCATCAGCGATAAACAAAAATCAGAATGCCTTGCAAAATATTTTCAAAATGTACACAATAGCAACGACAAATCCGACGACAAACACAATAAAATAGAAAAACTTATCGATAAAATAATTAATCAACCAGCAAACACCGACCACGATTACATAGAATCCGTAATAACAAGTCCGCGCGAGATAGGCTACGTACTACAAAAATTAAAGAACAATAAAGCAACGGGAGAAGACCAAATTGACAATGTAATCTTAAAAAACATTTCGAAAAAAGGAAGAGTGCAACTCACCCACATTGTCAATGCCGTGTTAAAACTTAACTATTTCCCCAATCAATATAAAACAGCAATTATCATCCCCATTCCAAAACCGGGCAAAAACTCCAACAATACAGAAAGCTACAGACCCATTAGTTTACTGAACTCAATATCCAAGTTAACAGAAAAAATCATTCACAGGCGACTAAATACATTCTTGGAAGAGCAAAACATCAAGCAAGAATGCCAATTCGGATTCAAATTATCACACAGTACCACCCATCAAATTGCCAGAATATCTAATGACATCTTAATCAATTTCAACCAGGATAAAAACACAGTTTTGACACTTTTAGACTTAGAAAAAGCCTTTGATCGAGTCTGGATCAAAGGGCTATTATACAAATTATACAAAGCAGGTATCAACTCAAACTTCATAAAATTAATGAGCTCTTACCTTTGTGATCGTAAAATCAGAGTCAAAGTTAATAACGAACTGTCTACCGAAAAGACAATTAAAGCAGGAGTACCTCAAGGCTCGGTACTAGGCCCGTCGTTATTCAATTTTTACATTCATGACTTACCGGAATTTAGCAAAACTAACCTTGCTCTTTATGCTGACGACACCGCCATATACGCGCACTCATTCTACGCCCAAGCCGCGCTTCTCCAAAATCAATTACATATGAAATTACTAACAAATTACTTCGACGACTGGAAACTAAAACTAAACGAATCAAAAACAGAACTAATAATTTTCAGCAGAAAAAGAACCAACAATAAAATTTTTGTCCCCTTCAAAATCAACAACCACACAGTAAAGCCAACAACAACAGTCAACTACCTAGGAATCACATTAGACTCACGTTTAAATTTTAAAGAAAACTTAAAGAACAAACTCACTAAAGCCAACAATGCAATCAGAAAAATATACCCACTAATTAAAAGAAACAGCAAGCTAAGCGTAAAGAACAAAATCATCATATACAAGGCCTTAATAAGACCAATAATCACTTATGCTGCCCCAGTATGGTCACACCTCTCTACAAATGCCCTCCAGCCCCTTGAAGTATTCCAAAATAAATGCATGAGATTAATTCATAATGCTCCCCGACACACGAACACTCAACACCTAAGAAATATTTCGGAACTACCCACGATCAAAGAATTCATCTCAATTCAAACCGAAAAGTTCTTCCGTAAGAACACTAATAAACTCATAAAAACGCCAAACGTAAATGATACAGATCAATTCAACATAAGCAGATTTAAACACAAATTAATCCACCAACACCTCAACTGAAAACAATAGCCACCAAAATACACAAAAAGCTTGGTTTTCACTATTGCCATTGTGAACATATCATCCAAGGAATCACGAGAAATCTCGTTAACATTATGTAAAACTCCTAGCAATAAAAAGATAGGATAATGTAAGTAAAACGCCACGCCCACATGTACAAACAAAATGGCGAACATTATGCTCCGCCCTCCCAACATGAACAATAAAGGGCTCCGCCCACTAATTTCCCACTCCCCATCCCACATCCCGCCAACCCCCCACAATGTAGATAGTGTAAATATTAGGATAGGTCATAGGCTAAGTCAAAAACAAAAAGAAAAAGGTTTCGCATTTTCCTTTATAATTAAATAAGTAACAAGCAGACATAATCAACGAGGCTGCGTCCTCAAACTCATCAATATGCTCACAGTAGAATAAAATTGTAACCGTAGGATAAGCCAAATGGCAGGAGCCTTCTGTTCCTAAAAACCACAAACGCAAAAATGTACATATTTTTGTAAAACAAAACAAAATTCAATAAAGCTTCTTCTATTCTATTCTATTCTATTCGTCCGATCACCGAAGTTAAGCAACGTCGGGCGCGGTCAGTACTTGGATGGGTGACCGCTTGGGAACACCGCGTGCCGTTGCCCCCCAACACTTTTTGTTTTTTTTTGAAATCCATAGCAACCACCGAACCGATTTGTTTTTCGTGCAGGTATTCGGAAACATGCACAGACCCGTATCATGTAGATTCATAGCTTTAAGTACTAGATAATTAAGAAAACAATTTTTTTTGTCGATTAATTGTAAACAATTGCAGAATAAAAACTCGTCAAACGGTAAAGGTTGTCGTTCGATCACCGAAGGTAAGCCACGCGGGCAGCGGTCAGCACTTGGACGGGTGACCGGTTCATTATATTCCTTCCGTGAGTTTAACAAAGATAACATATGCAAATGTCGTAAGTGCGACGAGGAAGACGGCGATCTTTTAATGTAAAAAAAATATATATTAGGTTACGCGTACATGCCACTTTGACTGCTGCTTTATTTTTTTGGTTTTTAAATAATTAGAGATCTGAATTCAACATATCAGTTCTATGTTATAATGGACAGACAATGTTGTATTCTTGGCCCCTAACACGTTAAGACCAACATAAAAACTAGAATAACTTACCATTCGTTAAACGTTAAACAATTTCGAACCACGTTTTTTTGAGCTCGAACAAACTCATAACACAACACTCATTTATTAGTCACTGGACCATTGTAAAACGAGAAGAGAGAAAAACCATGCGAAACTATTTTTAAAACGAAGAGAATAAAGGTTTTAAATGGTAGGGCTGTATGACAGACTTGTCAATTATCGTGGGGGGTACGGCTGAGATTTATGACGAAATCGAGTGGCGCCGGCGGTCGGTCACTTTCACGAAAGAGGTCTAAACACGGGTCGTTTACGATACCCTCTGGTTACTAGAAAAGTTCTAGACAGATGTTTGTCGGCTTTTCGAGGTATTTATTTGTGAGTCCAAAGACTCAATGGAGTAATATCGGACTGAAATTCCAAGATTTTGCTGTGTAATCCAAAAAACTATGTTCCTCGTAACATTTAACGATGTGTTAATTCAACTATTATTTTAATTTTTCGTATACGTATTTATACTAAAAAGTACAGCGCTTCCAACAGTGAATTGTGAATTGAAAATGTTTCAAAGAAAGATCGATAGTTTTGAAAAAAATTACATATTAATAAATTTAGATAGATTTAGAAGTATACATTGCACTTACTTTTCAAAATTATTGTACTTCTGATTTGGTTGAAATAACATAATATGTAGCAGTCATAGTTGCGATTGTAGAAAAAATCTTGTGTACATTGCAGTCGCGGCTGGTGTTGGGTAAAACCTTTATTTTTTAGGGGGTCATTACCCAAATGACCTCATGGACCAGCCGTTCCTGTTAGGTTTTATATATCAAATTGATTCGTCTGTCTTTTTCATCATGCCTTCGAAAAGCGAGCTCCTGTTTCGCCAAAGTAACTGTGACGTCAATTAAATACGATAATAAAATTCGGTTTTTCCCATCTTCTTTTCGTATCCCACCTCCACCCGGCGGCAGTAGTGCAGTGCTTATCAACATAATTACCGGCGTCTCGCCTCCACATTTTGACTTTTTTGTGTTTTATGTGTTCTCTAAGTCCAAAATTTTTAAATTTTTAAAAAGAGATTGCGGTACTATTCCTGTTGCTGAAATTATAATAATATATTTATTAATTTTTGTATTATATGTCTGTGTTATATTGTGTGAATTTGGAACAGCTATATCTAAAAGATATGCTTGCTTTTGTTGTTTATTTAAAATAATAATGTCTGGTCTGTTATGCTGAATGTGAATGTCAGTTAAAACTGTGCGATCAAAATATAATTTGTAATTGTCATTTTCTAAACAACTTTCTGGTTTATAAATGTAATGTGGTTGTGTATCCTTTAATAAATTGAATTTAACTGCTAAATTCATGTGTATAATTTTTGCGAATATATCATGACGTTTTTTATATTCGCTGTGAGCCAAAACGGTGCAAGATCTTGTATTGCAAATATAAAACCCTCAGCTCTTTAAAATATCTCCCATGTAAAGACTTTTGTTTTATATTTGCTATAGTGTCATATCACGAGCTCTATTGAGAAAATAATTTTTTAGTGAAGCAATTTGATTGTGTTGTAGAATTTCTAGATTTGAAAAACCCCTACCACCATTTTCGCGTGGTAAATTAAATCTTTCAACAGCAGATTTGGGGTGATGTTTACAAAATTTTGTAAAGAGAACTCTAGTTTGAATATTTATATTCTTTAAATTAGTTTTGGACCATTTTATAACACCAAAAGAATAGATTTAATTTTATAATTGAATGTTGAATATGATTTGATTGATTAATACCTAAATATTTATAAAATTCTCCTTTATTTAAATTTTTAATGATTTCTCCTTCTTTAGTTATATATTCTAAATTTTCGTAATGACCACGACATATTGATTGATTTTCAGTTATTGTTAAGTTTTATGTCATCCATATAAAGAAGGTGATTTAATTTAATATTAATTTTATAAATTTTAAGAATTTTAATTAACCATGAATGTGGTACTGAATCATAGGCTTTTTTGTAGTCTATGAATTGTTGTTGCATTATTTTCCAAACGTTTGAGACTTAAAATATTCGTCAAATGTTCTTCTTTTTTTAAATCAGAATACCCCTGACAAATCCGAACATTTTGTTTTGCGGTAGATAAAAATAAACATGGGCCAAGACAGAATATTAATATTCGGTGTGGAATTTTCCTGCGTTCTTGTTCATTTCTATCGAAGTGCTCACGAAAAGTTGTGAATATCAACACTTTGTAATTGTCGTAGTGAAAAATAAAAAAGATAGCTATGGGGCACAACTTATTTCGCACTTCATTAGAAAAGTAACAGTATTAAAATAAAAAAAATATTTTTCTAAATTTCGAACGTTAGGTCTATCCTGACCAGCCGCCAATTAGTGGTATTATTTTATTTTTTGCTGTTTTCCACAATAGTTATTTTTATATTAAATATAAACAATATTTTTTCTATCATTGATTCAAAAAATTGAAATTAAAAATTCAAATTTTTGAAGGAACTCTGAAGTTTCAATGCAGTGACCATGTTGCTAGGTAACTAATAAAAAACAGTGCGTGAAATGAAAAACAGAAATAGTCGTATGCGTTTTGTATGGTTTCTATGGTTTCGATCTTACTAACAATGCAATGAAAATGACCCACTTCAGGCACAGATAACTATGCGTGAATTTCAATTTTTTGAATCAATTATATAAAAACAAAATTGATTTGGCGGCCGCTACACAAAAGTGGTGGGAGGCGAGAACCTGTTTCCGCCGGTCTCCGTTTATGACACAGCTGACGGAAATCTTGGTCTTTTTTTTTCGTTTATTGTTAATTTTAAAATTAATAAATTTTCCCTGGATACGTATTCGACTTATCCGGTACGAGTTATTTTTAAATTAACTTAATGGCCCGTTGCTCTTGTTCTTTTTATCGTTTTATCGTTAGCAATAGTACAATACTCACGCATTTTTAATCTAAAATTAACAAAACTTGAATGGATCGGGATTATCACACTTCTGAATTGAAGTTTTCATTCGTTTAAAATATAATTGATAGTAATACGTAATGCGGATTGCCTAAACGTTGCTTCCATCACGTCAACATCACACATTCACGTTCGCCCGTAGAAATGGCGTGATGCACACGAAATCGATCCAAAAAGGCTCATAATATTTGTGTCACGCGAATCTACGTCGAAAACTAGAAAAAAAAAAAATTCAATTCGAATTTCAATAATCGAAACGATGCGTCGTCGATACTAAACGTAGGTAGTAACTAAAGTGTGATCGGGTGCGATAAAAGTGTCCGTCAATAATCATCATCCGACAATCATTTAATAGACGAACGCTAATTTTTGGCACTCACTCGGACGACAGAACCAGTCCAGACGGAAACCGGGGCGCGGGGTGGGTGGGTGGTTGTATGTCCGTGAATCTGTCCGGCGCGCGTCAACATTTCAGTTATCGTCGCGAGAGTTAAAACGAAAGGTGGTTAGTGTGAAAGTGACGTTTTTTCGTGGAGACACGTTACGAAGGGTGAGTACCTAATATAATATAAAACCAACCGAAAACCCACAATAGTGCCCCGGTTTATTATCGTGAATAGGTGTTTGGTAAATATTTTCTGTATTCCAACTAGCAAGTCTTTTATCAAAAAACTCCGGCAACATGGCTATTGTGGTATTATTGATACCACCTAACTGAAGAATGATTAAAAAGATTATAAAGTTAATAACTAAGTCGACGATTTTATCGGGAAATTGAACGGAGAAACAAAAATAGCTCTTAGCGACAGTTGCCTGAAGTCGCAAATAACGGCGATTGACGAAATCACGTTTTTTTTATTTTAATTCCAATGAACAATACACAGGGTCACAATTATCTGTTATGTATTCTATAATGTTTTGCAAAGTAAATAATGTGAGTTGTCATGCGTAATATTAATTAGCTAAGTAATTTTTGCAAGTATTTTATGTCAGATATGCAATGTATAATAACGTAATGTTGCAAAGTATTTTAATTTTTATGCTAGGTAGAGATAATAAAATAGAAAATGATTTAGGAACATAAAAAATCTCATTAAAACAGGAACAATTGAAATTAAAATAAACATAACATTCTGTACTAAAGTACAGTTTTGTTCACTCCTTTTTTCAAAGTCTTCTGTCCTCTCATTTGCACATACTGCTATTCCAAAACAGTGAAATTGTCTGTTTCAGGGAATCCTTAACGTTCCTTGCTAATGTCAACAACGTTTTCGATGAAACAAAGAGTCGGAAAAATGTCGGCTCATTGTATTCAATAACATACGCGACTACAAAACCATCTGTATCATTTGTAGGAATCGCGGTTTTTTCGATGAGAATTCGTTCTAATTTTTTCTTTCTTAAAAAAGCTAAGTAATTTTAATTTCACTAAAGATGAACATTTAGGCTATATGCTGGGTAATGCAAATCCATCAACCATCAACTAGGTTGTTCAGCAGATGTACGATTGTTTATTTGATTTCTTCTTCCGAAGAGTTGTATTCTGGCAAAATAGAAATTTATTCATAACATAACCTCAATCAACTAAATTATTTCGAATACAATAACCACATAACTACAAGTTGGATAGGCATGGGTGCAAAATACCGATAATGCATGAAACCTAAAGGGCCTACTGTTCATCCAATATATTTACATAGCTTAAATAGCATGTTTATTTTTTATAGAAAAATTTTGCATTTCTCGCTTTCTTAAACTGTATGTAACATTTTTCATATTTTTTCGCTGTCATAATGACATAATAAAAGTTAATTAAAAATCGCTGTTTCACGTCTTTTTCTTTTTTGTTCGAGAGTTTTTGTGGTTCTGAAAAGAACCGTTTATAAATGTGTCGAAAACGAAAAACATCTATTTCGAACTGGTGTACTTGGTGACGGCTTTGGTACCTTCGGAGACGGCGTGCTTGGCCAACTCACCGGGCAACAACAGACGCACGGCAGTTTGAATTTCTCTGCTGGTGATCGTCGAACGTTTGTTGTAGTGTGCCAGACGGGAAGCTTCAGCGGCGATACGTTCGAAGATGTCGTTCACGAAACTGTTCATTATGCTCATAGCCTTACTAGAGATACCGGTGTCGGGATGGACTTGTTTCAACACCTTGTAGATGTAGATGGCATAGCTCTCCTTCCTCCTGCGCTTCTTTTTTTTGTCGCTCTTGGAAATGTTCTTCTGAGCTTTCCCGGCCTTCTTGGCTGCCTTACCACTTGTCTTCGGCGGCATTTTTCAATTCAATTCGATTCAACAAACTCGCGAACTGCTCTGACTCGTGTGCGTGCGTTACGAAAGGCCGAAAGGCTGTCTGACTAAGAGTGTGCAGGTCATAGACCTATTTACTCTAATCGGAAACAATGGTGAGTTGCATAGTTGGCAAAACACTGGTTGTGACCGATGTCAATTTGGTCAACCCACGTTAACTGTAGAAATCGGCACGGCTTTGCGAGATTTACCTACAGGGGACCGTGGGCATGGGTGTTCGACGATTGTACAAGGTCTAGCGTGACTGATTACAACCGTCAATAGGAGTTTTGCCTGTTGACAGTGGCCGGCGTGGCTGATTCAACAAGGCAGACAGGGGAACTAGGTTCGATAACATACACACTAAGCCTATACTAAAACTTAAATCTAACTTATTAATTAATATATTTACCACTCCTTGCCTCTCGCAGCCAGCATGGGGGTGTATCCTTAAACAAAGAGTGTGTGCGTGGCACACTGATTAGTGTTTTTTGGCTACCTCTTTGGGTAGGCAATTTTTAACTAGTGTTTTGCAGTGGATTATCGGAGTGAGTTCAAAATCATTATCAGCTTCGGGATGAAGTTGACAAAGTGCTGGACCGCTTCCAGTCCGTTTTTTGCGGTACCTAAAGCGGTGACCGTTTCATTGAGGGCGGCACTCAGACCGTCGAATTTTCCAGTTGATGCGGAAGTCGCGGATGACGCGGGATTTGCGGACGTCGCGGCTTGTGCGAACGATTTGCCGGCTTTGTTTGCCGTTGAATTGGGCGCGATTTTCATTGTCGCGGTTTCATATTCGGTCCGCACCGAATCTACCTTATGTGTTGTTTCCGAGTTCGTTTTCGATTTTTGTGGGCGGGGCCTCGGTGACGCCGTTTTCGGACGCGGAAATTTGCAGCAGCCGCGGTAGCTAGCTGTGTGATCTCCTCCACAATTGGCGCAATTTGCTGGGGTTTCTTTCGTTTTTTCACACGATTGGGACGGGTGGTCTTTGCCACATTTCACGCATCGCGGCGCGGCGCGGCAGTTTCTCTGCGAGTGATGGAACCACTGACAATTGTGGCACTGGCTCACCCAGCCGCTTCTTCGTGGTTTCTCGACGTTCACGGTGAGATAACACACGGTTTTGAGATCGAAGATTTTTTTCTCCGAGGGGGGAAGCTCCACAAGGACGAGTGGCAGCTCTTTCTTTGAAATGAGGCGACGCATTCGGTGTACGGCGATCGGGTGGAAGCCCTGGGCTTGGAGATCTTCGGTGATCTCCTCGACAGAGATTTCTCTGGGTACCGGTTTCAGTACCACACGGATTGATTTCTCGCTCTCTAGAGTGAACGTGTGGAACGGCACACGGTGCTTCTCTAGTAGGCGTGTCGCGGCGCGGAAATGGTCAACTCCCGACAAGGTGACGCGGATTCCTTCAGCGCATTGTTTCGCTTTCGTGAACTGGATTCGCGAATTGGACAGGAGTTTCGACACTTCTGTCCATCTTCCCGAGTCGCGGATGATCACCGGCGGGGTTCGGGGCCTCTTTACCGGTTCGGGGGCCCCAGCTTGGGGCTGACGTTGGGGAGATTGCGGCATTTCGGATGATTCTCTCCAGGATGGTCCTGCAGGGGGATCACCACTTACCTGCTCATCATCGTCGGAATTCGGGATCGGGCTGGACCGGTCCTTTCGCTTCCGTTTGGTTGGGACTCTTGCGAATCCCTCCTCGTCGGATGGGGGTTCGAGCGCTGGGGGCTCGGGGGAGGGTACTTGCTCCTCGGTCTGGGCCTCCATTGCGGTGTCTTCTTCTTCTTCCACGTTCTGGGAAGGATGCGCGATTTTCGCAATCATATCTTTTTGGGCTTGAGAGACGGTGATCTCGCCTTTTTCAAGCGTGATTTCAATCGCTTGCGCGAGGACGCGAAGTTCCTCCGCTGCGATGCCTTTGAGGTCTGTGACCCACTGCTCCGTGGATTTCTTGGGTTTCTTCTTTTTTCCCATCGCTAGCTGTGAGGGAAGTTTTCAGTGACGGCACCGATAAACGGCGTGTTTTCGATGATTACACCGAACAGTGTGCGTGCGTTAACTTTGCACCACCACCTTTCTGATAGGTAGTGTGTTCACCAGAACCCCACCTGAAAACGGGCTCCCACCAATCGTCACGTCCTATTCTCCTATCACGGAGGCTATAAATTCGAAGCACAGCTACCAGCTTTTACAATCGACGAGTCCCGTCCGTCAGTTTTATTACTTCTCGTGGTGTCTAACGAACGAACTTAAAATGTCAGGTCGCGGTAAAGGAGGTAAAGTGAAGGGAAAAGCGAAATCCCGTTCGAGCCGTGCCGGTCTCCAGTTTCCGGTGGGTAGGATACATCGTCTTCTCAGAAAAGGAAATTACGCGGAACGCGTCGGTGCAGGAGCTCCCGTCTATTTGGCCGCCGTCATGGAGTACTTAGCCGCCGAAGTTCTAGAATTGGCAGGAAACGCTGCCCGTGACAACAAGAAGACACGTATTATACCGCGTCATCTGCAGCTGGCCATCAGAAACGACGAGGAATTGAACAAACTCCTGTCCGGAGTTACGATCGCCCAAGGCGGTGTCTTACCCAACATTCAGGCCGTACTTTTACCCAAAAAAACCGAGAAGAAACCTTAAACGAACGATCGATCCATCTCCGTGGCGAAAACTCAAAATATCGGCCCTTCTCAGGGCCACTATAGCTTTTTTTTTTCGTAAAATGACCGATGCATCTTTTCTTTTTGTATTATTATCATTGCGGTCGTCAATTTGGCTGTATGAAGAAAGATTTACGACTGCAATGCCAAAAGGAAAGCAAGGGGTGTTTACGATCTTGGTACATTTATCAGGTAGTCCGTTGTTTCTCGAAAGAACATCATGTTTCTTTTTTTTCCTCTTATTTTTATTTTGTGGTTCTGAAAAGAACCGATTTTGTATTTCGTATTTTATTCTGGTTTTCTCGAACGGTGAAGAGCGCCAGGAAATTAACCTCCGAAACCGTAGAGGGTGCGTCCTTGACGTTTCAAAGCGTAGACGACGTCCATCGCTGTCACGGTTTTACGTTTGGCGTGTTCCGTGTAGGTGACGGCATCTCGGATGACATTTTCCAAGAACACTTTCAGGACTCCGCGAGTTTCTTCGTAGATCAAACCGGAAATACGTTTCACGCCGCCACGACGAGCCAATCTTCTGATAGCGGGTTTCGTGATGCCCTGGATGTTGTCACGCAGGACTTTGCGATGACGCTTCGCTCCTCCTTTTCCCAATCCTTTGCCTCCTTTACCGCGACCGGTCATCTTTTCAGATTATTTCAACTGACACAAAATACCTGCACACCTCGTCCCTAGGAAGTCAACTACCGCAAAATTTCAACTAACGGAGCCTTATATAGATTCAACGGTTCACCATCGACCAATCGACGAAGTCAGCCGTTGACTTTGTTCACGTATAAAAGTACAATTTAATATGGCGGAATTTTTAGTACCCGTTTACCTTTCGACGCGTGCACGTCTAACGATCGTCAGTTTTGTTTTTCATTCGTTTCATTCGAAATGGCCAGGACCAAGCAGACCGCACGCAAGTCCACCGGAGGAAAAGCCCCCAGGAAACAACTGGCTACCAAAGCGGCCAGGAAAAGCGCTCCCGCCACTGGCGGCGTCAAGAAGCCCCACCGTTACAGACCTGGTACCGTGGCTCTGCGTGAGATCCGTCGTTACCAGAAAAGTACCGAGTTGCTCATCCGCAAGCTTCCCTTTCAACGTTTGGTGAGGGAGATCGCTCAGGATTTCAAAACCGATTTGCGCTTCCAAAGCTCCGCCGTGATGGCCCTCCAGGAAGCGAGCGAAGCTTACTTGGTCGGTCTGTTCGAGGACACGAATTTGTGCGCCATCCACGCCAAACGTGTAACCATCATGCCAAAGGACATCCAACTTGCCAGACGTATTCGGGGTGAACGCGCTTAAATTTTTCCACATCGTGTTTCGGAAGAACAACAACATCCCGAGAAAAACGAAACACGAATTTTATAACAAAAAAATCGGTTCTTTTCAGAACCTCAAACCTTACAGGCAAAAAAAAAAAAATATATCGCCCTTCAACCGGAAATGAATAAAATAAAAATGTCAATAATCGGTCGGTCCTCTCGATTCGGGTTGGGTTGCGGTCGTTCGTAAAATTTTATTGCATCCTGTCATCACCTACCTGCCAGCTGATGCTATCTATTTTATTTGGTTTCGCCGTAAGGATAGTTTTATTTCTTTTTTTCGTCGTAGATTATCGTGTGGCCCTGAAAAGGGCCATTTGTGCGTGCCCCGTTGCCGGTAGTACGATGATGACGTCGGAACGAGGCACAGCCGAACGAACATGAGTCGAGTATCCATCCACGTTTCTCACTTTTTCCTCTTCGGCGAAGCGGCCTTTTTCACCTTGACAGGAATGGCTTTGGCTGTCTTGGGTTTGGGTGCTTTGGGTTTTTTAGTCGGACCAGCCTTGTTAGATTTCTTCGCTTTGGAAGGCGATCGGGGTTTCGGGGCGGCTCTAGTTTTCTTTTCTGCCGAGGAGGCGGCCGATTTCTTGGCTTTCGCTGCGGCGGCGGAGGCAGCGACGGCGCTCTTCTTTTCGGCAGCAGTCTTCTTCGCTTTGGGGGAGGCTTGTTTTTTGGCTGTCTTCGAGGAAGCCTTGTCGGAAGTCGTCGCGACGGCGGTACGTTTGGCGGATGATTTTTTCGTCTTGGATGCGGCGGACGAAGCGGGTTTCCTCTTGTCGGAGGCGGAGGCGACTTTGGCACCACCGGAGGTGGACGAGGCGAGCTTGAACGAACCCGACGCGCCCTTACCTTTCGTCTGAACCAGAGATCCCGACGCCACGGCGCCTTTCAGATATTTCTTGATGAAAGGGGCGACCTTTTCGGCGTCGACTTTGTAATTTGCGGCGACGAACTTCTTGATGGCCTGAAGAGACGATCCTCCGCGTTCCTTGAGTCCCTTGATGGCGTTGTTTACCATCTCGGATGTCGGAGGATGGGACGGTTTCGCCCTGGGATTTTTCGCTTTTTTCTCTTTCTTCGCGTGGGATTGAGGGGTGGCAGCGGAACCGGTGGTGACCGATGATGCTGTTTGATTTTCGACGTCGGCCATCTTTCACGTTAAAACGTTAAAAGTTAATAATAATTATTGAAAAAACACTTGCTCACACACGTACACTTCGAGCACCTCGTGAACGAGAATTGAACAAAAAAATTTTCTAAGTCTTTATAAAATAGTCGCCACTGCGGACGGAAGACTGAACGCGCACCGCGTCCGCCGTCGAAGAAATTGCAGGCCTCGGAATCGTTGCCCGCGTGATGGCATCGTCCTCTTTCCTCGATCACCATCGCCACCGTGTGATCAAGCTGGCCGAACTCGGTTTCCGAAGTTTCCCTGGAGATAGCGAAGTTCGTCTCGGAACGTCGGTGGGTTTCGAATCAGGTACACGCCCCTCCAACCACCAGCCCTAAATCCGGGTCGTCACGGTTTCGATTCGGGACCGACGGTTTACGTCGGCGGTGCGGGGTAGACGCGTCGATTCCGGGAATCCATATTTCGTTCGCCGAAATATTGGTCCATCTCTTCCCGGAATACCGCGCCACCTTCTCGATTTTACGACATCTTCGCGTCGCCAAACGCTTCCGAAACGGTCGAAGCACAGAAAGGACCTGGTGTTCGAACCGAGGCAATTCCGACAACAGGATGCCGCGAACCGCCTCTCCGACGTTCAGGTCGATCGTTTTCGGCGGAAGTTGAAACGGGACGAGTCGACGACGGGTCCCGTTGCCGTCCGGACCCTTCGGGACGGCCGAAAGTCCGTCGAGAGGATCATCCGAAAGGAGACGGTCTTCATCGTCCGACCGATGCCGCACCTACGAGTTTTCCGATATTTTCTTCGACGGATCTTCAGGTTTTCTTCCTTTCTTCCGTCTTTCTCTCTTCGTAATTTCGTGTCCGACCTGCGTCGTCCGAAGTCGGGGTGAAGATCGAAGAAAAAACGCCAAAAATAACAACTCGTCAGCCACGCACACCGCGTTCGAATGTCTAACGGTCCAACTTGGATTTTCGAAGATCGCCGAATCCGAGGGACGATAAATAATAATAATAATAATAATAATGGTAATAAATAATAATGTTAATAATAATAATAATGATATGATGATTATAACGATAATTATTATAGATAGGTAAATAGAAACACAGGTCTCCTCTCGAAAATCGGAACTTCCTGATATTACTTACATATTTCGGTCGATCCAAATGTGGGAATCTCGTCGTCGTCGGAGCAAGCAGCGCGGTGGGTGGGGTGAAATTCTGGATTTTCCACCGCCGCCGGCGGTCGAAAAATGTGCGACGCGGGAGATCGCCAGTCCGTCTAGTAGTCTCTCTTGTCGTTAGAGCGTGACGTGGTGGTTGTTGTGGGATTTCCCGTTAGTTCGGTCCGACGTCGGTCGTCAGAGGGTAAGTGCATACGGAAACGAAACGCATCGCGTTTTGATGTTCATATTCGTGCATCGGAATGTTAAAAGCAATATATTTTACACCAACGATCACACCTAAACACCACGGCAACGGCCATACCACGTTGAAAAGCACCGGTTCTCGTCCGATCACTTCAAGCAGACATAATCAACGAGGCTGCGTCCTCAAACTCATCAATATGCTCACAGTAGAATAAAATTGTAACCGTAGGATAAGCCAAATGGCAGGAGCCTTCTGTTCCTAAAAACCACAAACGCAAAAATGTACATATTTTTGTAAAACAAAACAAAATTCAATAAAGCTTCTTCTATTCTATTCTATTCGTCCGATCACCGAAGTTAAGCAACGTCGGGCGCGGTCAGTACTTGGATGGGTGACCGCTTGGGAACACCGCGTGCCGTTGCCCCCCAACACTTTTTGTTTTTTTTTGAAATCCATAGCAACCACCGAACCGATTTGTTTTTCGTGCAGGTATTCGGAAACATGCACAGACCCGTATCATGTAGATTCATAGCTTTAAGTACTAGATAATTAAGAAAACAATTTTTTTTGTCGATTAATTGTAAACAATTGCAGAATAAAAACTCGTCAAACGGTAAAGGTTGTCGTTCGATCACCGAAGGTAAGCCACGCGGGCAGCGGTCAGCACTTGGACGGGTGACCGGTTCATTATATTCCTTCCGTGAGTTTAACAAAGATAACATATGCAAATGTCGTAAGTGCGACGAGGAAGACGGCGATCTTTTAATGTAAAAAAAATATATATTAGGTTACGCGTACATGCCACTTTGACTGCTGCTTTATTTTTTTGGTTTTTAAATAATTAGAGATCTGAATTCAACATATCAGTTCTATGTTATAATGGACAGACAATGTTGTATTCTTGGCCCCTAACACGTTAAGACCAACATAAAAACTAGAATAACTTACCATTCGTTAAACGTTAAACAATTTCGAACCACGTTTTTTTGAGCTCGAACAAACTCATAACACAACACTCATTTATTAGTCACTGGACCATTGTAAAACGAGAAGAGAGAAAAACCATGCGAAACTATTTTTAAAACGAAGAGAATAAAGGTTTTAAATGGTAGGGCTGTATGACAGACTTGTCAATTATCGTGGGGGGTACGGCTGAGATTTATGACGAAATCGAGTGGCGCCGGCGGTCGGTCACTTTCACGAAAGAGGTCTAAACACGGGTCGTTTACGATACCCTCTGGTTACTAGAAAAGTTCTAGACAGATGTTTGTCGGCTTTTCGAGGTATTTATTTGTGAGTCCAAAGACTCAATGGAGTAATATCGGACTGAAATTCCAAGATTTTGCTGTGTAATCCAAAAAACTATGTTCCTCGTAACATTTAACGATGTGTTAATTCAACTATTATTTTAATTTTTCGTATACGTATTTATACTAAAAAGTACAGCGCTTCCAACAGTGAATTGTGAATTGAAAATGTTTCAAAGAAAGATCGATAGTTTTGAAAAAAATTACATATTAATAAATTTAGATAGATTTAGAAGTATACATTGCACTTACTTTTCAAAATTATTGTACTTCTGATTTGGTTGAAATAACATAATATGTAGCAGTCATAGTTGCGATTGTAGAAAAAATCTTGTGTACATTGCAGTCGCGGCTGGTGTTGGGTAAAACCTTTATTTTTTAGGGGGTCATTACCCAAATGACCTCATGGACCAGCCGTTCCTGTTAGGTTTTATATATCAAATTGATTCGTCTGTCTTTTTCATCATGCCTTCGAAAAGCGAGCTCCTGTTTCGCCAAAGTAACTGTGACGTCAATTAAATACGATAATAAAATTCGGTTTTTCCCATCTTCTTTTCGTATCCCACCTCCACCCGGCGGCAGTAGTGCAGTGCTTATCAACATAATTACCGGCGTCTCGCCTCCACATTTTGACTTTTTTGTGTTTTATGTGTTCTCTAAGTCCAAAATTTTTAAATTTTTAAAAAGAGATTGCGGTACTATTCCTGTTGCTGAAATTATAATAATATATTTATTAATTTTTGTATTATATGTCTGTGTTATATTGTGTGAATTTGGAACAGCTATATCTAAAAGATATGCTTGCTTTTGTTGTTTATTTAAAATAATAATGTCTGGTCTGTTATGCTGAATGTGAATGTCAGTTAAAACTGTGCGATCAAAATATAATTTGTAATTGTCATTTTCTAAACAACTTTCTGGTTTATAAATGTAATGTGGTTGTGTATCCTTTAATAAATTGAATTTAACTGCTAAATTCATGTGTATAATTTTTGCGAATATATCATGACGTTTTTTATATTCGCTGTGAGCCAAAACGGTGCAAGATCTTGTATTGCAAATATAAAACCCTCAGCTCTTTAAAATATCTCCCATGTAAAGACTTTTGTTTTATATTTGCTATAGTGTCATATCACGAGCTCTATTGAGAAAATAATTTTTTAGTGAAGCAATTTGATTGTGTTGTAGAATTTCTAGATTTGAAAAACCCCTACCACCATTTTCGCGTGGTAAATTAAATCTTTCAACAGCAGATTTGGGGTGATGTTTACAAAATTTTGTAAAGAGAACTCTAGTTTGAATATTTATATTCTTTAAATTAGTTTTGGACCATTTTATAACACCAAAAGAATAGATTTAATTTTATAATTGAATGTTGAATATGATTTGATTGATTAATACCTAAATATTTATAAAATTCTCCTTTATTTAAATTTTTAATGATTTCTCCTTCTTTAGTTATATATTCTAAATTTTCGTAATGACCACGACATATTGATTGATTTTCAGTTATTGTTAAGTTTTATGTCATCCATATAAAGAAGGTGATTTAATTTAATATTAATTTTATAAATTTTAAGAATTTTAATTAACCATGAATGTGGTACTGAATCATAGGCTTTTTTGTAGTCTATGAATTGTTGTTGCATTATTTTCCAAACGTTTGAGACTTAAAATATTCGTCAAATGTTCTTCTTTTTTTAAATCAGAATACCCCTGACAAATCCGAACATTTTGTTTTGCGGTAGATAAAAATAAACATGGGCCAAGACAGAATATTAATATTCGGTGTGGAATTTTCCTGCGTTCTTGTTCATTTCTATCGAAGTGCTCACGAAAAGTTGTGAATATCAACACTTTGTAATTGTCGTAGTGAAAAATAAAAAAGATAGCTATGGGGCACAACTTATTTCGCACTTCATTAGAAAAGTAACAGTATTAAAATAAAAAAAATATTTTTCTAAATTTCGAACGTTAGGTCTATCCTGACCAGCCGCCAATTAGTGGTATTATTTTATTTTTTGCTGTTTTCCACAATAGTTATTTTTATATTAAATATAAACAATATTTTTTCTATCATTGATTCAAAAAATTGAAATTAAAAATTCAAATTTTTGAAGGAACTCTGAAGTTTCAATGCAGTGACCATGTTGCTAGGTAACTAATAAAAAACAGTGCGTGAAATGAAAAACAGAAATAGTCGTATGCGTTTTGTATGGTTTCTATGGTTTCGATCTTACTAACAATGCAATGAAAATGACCCACTTCAGGCACAGATAACTATGCGTGAATTTCAATTTTTTGAATCAATTATATAAAAACAAAATTGATTTGGCGGCCGCTACACAAAAGTGGTGGGAGGCGAGAACCTGTTTCCGCCGGTCTCCGTTTATGACACAGCTGACGGAAATCTTGGTCTTTTTTTTTCGTTTATTGTTAATTTTAAAATTAATAAATTTTCCCTGGATACGTATTCGACTTATCCGGTACGAGTTATTTTTAAATTAACTTAATGGCCCGTTGCTCTTGTTCTTTTTATCGTTTTATCGTTAGCAATAGTACAATACTCACGCATTTTTAATCTAAAATTAACAAAACTTGAATGGATCGGGATTATCACACTTCTGAATTGAAGTTTTCATTCGTTTAAAATATAATTGATAGTAATACGTAATGCGGATTGCCTAAACGTTGCTTCCATCACGTCAACATCACACATTCACGTTCGCCCGTAGAAATGGCGTGATGCACACGAAATCGATCCAAAAAGGCTCATAATATTTGTGTCACGCGAATCTACGTCGAAAACTAGAAAAAAAAAAAATTCAATTCGAATTTCAATAATCGAAACGATGCGTCGTCGATACTAAACGTAGGTAGTAACTAAAGTGTGATCGGGTGCGATAAAAGTGTCCGTCAATAATCATCATCCGACAATCATTTAATAGACGAACGCTAATTTTTGGCACTCACTCGGACGACAGAACCAGTCCAGACGGAAACCGGGGCGCGGGGTGGGTGGGTGGTTGTATGTCCGTGAATCTGTCCGGCGCGCGTCAACATTTCAGTTATCGTCGCGAGAGTTAAAACGAAAGGTGGTTAGTGTGAAAGTGACGTTTTTTCGTGGAGACACGTTACGAAGGGTGAGTACCTAATATAATATAAAACCAACCGAAAACCCACAATAGTGCCCCGGTTTATTATCGTGAATAGGTGTTTGGTAAATATTTTCTGTATTCCAACTAGCAAGTCTTTTATCAAAAAACTCCGGCAACATGGCTATTGTGGTATTATTGATACCACCTAACTGAAGAATGATTAAAAAGATTATAAAGTTAATAACTAAGTCGACGATTTTATCGGGAAATTGAACGGAGAAACAAAAATAGCTCTTAGCGACAGTTGCCTGAAGTCGCAAATAACGGCGATTGACGAAATCACGTTTTTTTTATTTTAATTCCAATGAACAATACACAGGGTCACAATTATCTGTTATGTATTCTATAATGTTTTGCAAAGTAAATAATGTGAGTTGTCATGCGTAATATTAATTAGCTAAGTAATTTTTGCAAGTATTTTATGTCAGATATGCAATGTATAATAACGTAATGTTGCAAAGTATTTTAATTTTTATGCTAGGTAGAGATAATAAAATAGAAAATGATTTAGGAACATAAAAAATCTCATTAAAACAGGAACAATTGAAATTAAAATAAACATAACATTCTGTACTAAAGTACAGTTTTGTTCACTCCTTTTTTCAAAGTCTTCTGTCCTCTCATTTGCACATACTGCTATTCCAAAACAGTGAAATTGTCTGTTTCAGGGAATCCTTAACGTTCCTTGCTAATGTCAACAACGTTTTCGATGAAACAAAGAGTCGGAAAAATGTCGGCTCATTGTATTCAATAACATACGCGACTACAAAACCATCTGTATCATTTGTAGGAATCGCGGTTTTTTCGATGAGAATTCGTTCTAATTTTTTCTTTCTTAAAAAAGCTAAGTAATTTTAATTTCACTAAAGATGAACATTTAGGCTATATGCTGGGTAATGCAAATCCATCAACCATCAACTAGGTTGTTCAGCAGATGTACGATTGTTTATTTGATTTCTTCTTCCGAAGAGTTGTATTCTGGCAAAATAGAAATTTATTCATAACATAACCTCAATCAACTAAATTATTTCGAATACAATAACCACATAACTACAAGTTGGATAGGCATGGGTGCAAAATACCGATAATGCATGAAACCTAAAGGGCCTACTGTTCATCCAATATATTTACATAGCTTAAATAGCATGTTTATTTTTTATAGAAAAATTTTGCATTTCTCGCTTTCTTAAACTGTATGTAACATTTTTCATATTTTTTCGCTGTCATAATGACATAATAAAAGTTAATTAAAAATCGCTGTTTCACGTCTTTTTCTTTTTTGTTCGAGAGTTTTTGTGGTTCTGAAAAGAACCGTTTATAAATGTGTCGAAAACGAAAAACATCTATTTCGAACTGGTGTACTTGGTGACGGCTTTGGTACCTTCGGAGACGGCGTGCTTGGCCAACTCACCGGGCAACAACAGACGCACGGCAGTTTGAATTTCTCTGCTGGTGATCGTCGAACGTTTGTTGTAGTGTGCCAGACGGGAAGCTTCAGCGGCGATACGTTCGAAGATGTCGTTCACGAAACTGTTCATTATGCTCATAGCCTTACTAGAGATACCGGTGTCGGGATGGACTTGTTTCAACACCTTGTAGATGTAGATGGCATAGCTCTCCTTCCTCCTGCGCTTCTTTTTTTTGTCGCTCTTGGAAATGTTCTTCTGAGCTTTCCCGGCCTTCTTGGCTGCCTTACCACTTGTCTTCGGCGGCATTTTTCAATTCAATTCGATTCAACAAACTCGCGAACTGCTCTGACTCGTGTGCGTGCGTTAACTTTGCACCACCACCTTTCTGATAGGTAGTGTGTTCACCAGAACCCCACCTGAAAACGGGCTCCCACCAATCGTCACGTCCTATTCTCCTATCACGGAGGCTATAAATTCGAAGCACAGCTACCAGCTTTTACAATCGACGAGTCCCGTCCGTCAGTTTTATTACTTCTCGTGGTGTCTAACGAACGAACTTAAAATGTCAGGTCGCGGTAAAGGAGGTAAAGTGAAGGGAAAAGCGAAATCCCGTTCGAGCCGTGCCGGTCTCCAGTTTCCGGTGGGTAGGATACATCGTCTTCTCAGAAAAGGAAATTACGCGGAACGCGTCGGTGCAGGAGCTCCCGTCTATTTGGCCGCCGTCATGGAGTACTTAGCCGCCGAAGTTCTAGAATTGGCAGGAAACGCTGCCCGTGACAACAAGAAGACACGTATTATACCGCGTCATCTGCAGCTGGCCATCAGAAACGACGAGGAATTGAACAAACTCCTGTCCGGAGTTACGATCGCCCAAGGCGGTGTCTTACCCAACATTCAGGCCGTACTTTTACCCAAAAAAACCGAGAAGAAACCTTAAACGAACGATCGATCCATCTCCGTGGCGAAAACTCAAAATATCGGCCCTTCTCAGGGCCACTATAGCTTTTTTTTTTCGTAAAATGACCGATGCATCTTTTCTTTTTGTATTATTATCATTGCGGTCGTCAATTTGGCTGTATGAAGAAAGATTTACGACTGCAATGCCAAAAGGAAAGCAAGGGGTGTTTACGATCTTGGTACATTTATCAGGTAGTCCGTTGTTTCTCGAAAGAACATCATGTTTCTTTTTTTTCCTCTTATTTTTATTTTGTGGTTCTGAAAAGAACCGATTTTGTATTTCGTATTTTATTCTGGTTTTCTCGAACGGTGAAGAGCGCCAGGAAATTAACCTCCGAAACCGTAGAGGGTGCGTCCTTGACGTTTCAAAGCGTAGACGACGTCCATCGCTGTCACGGTTTTACGTTTGGCGTGTTCCGTGTAGGTGACGGCATCTCGGATGACATTTTCCAAGAACACTTTCAGGACTCCGCGAGTTTCTTCGTAGATCAAACCGGAAATACGTTTCACGCCGCCACGACGAGCCAATCTTCTGATAGCGGGTTTCGTGATGCCCTGGATGTTGTCACGCAGGACTTTGCGATGACGCTTCGCTCCTCCTTTTCCCAATCCTTTGCCTCCTTTACCGCGACCGGTCATCTTTTCAGATTATTTCAACTGACACAAAATACCTGCACACCTCGTCCCTAGGAAGTCAACTACCGCAAAATTTCAACTAACGGAGCCTTATATAGATTCAACGGTTCACCATCGACCAATCGACGAAGTCAGCCGTTGACTTTGTTCACGTATAAAAGTACAATTTAATATGGCGGAATTTTTAGTACCCGTTTACCTTTCGACGCGTGCACGTCTAACGATCGTCAGTTTTGTTTTTCATTCGTTTCATTCGAAATGGCCAGGACCAAGCAGACCGCACGCAAGTCCACCGGAGGAAAAGCCCCCAGGAAACAACTGGCTACCAAAGCGGCCAGGAAAAGCGCTCCCGCCACTGGCGGCGTCAAGAAGCCCCACCGTTACAGACCTGGTACCGTGGCTCTGCGTGAGATCCGTCGTTACCAGAAAAGTACCGAGTTGCTCATCCGCAAGCTTCCCTTTCAACGTTTGGTGAGGGAGATCGCTCAGGATTTCAAAACCGATTTGCGCTTCCAAAGCTCCGCCGTGATGGCCCTCCAGGAAGCGAGCGAAGCTTACTTGGTCGGTCTGTTCGAGGACACGAATTTGTGCGCCATCCACGCCAAACGTGTAACCATCATGCCAAAGGACATCCAACTTGCCAGACGTATTCGGGGTGAACGCGCTTAAATTTTTCCACATCGTGTTTCGGAAGAACAACAACATCCCGAGAAAAACGAAACACGAATTTTATAACAAAAAAATCGGTTCTTTTCAGAACCTCAAACCTTACAGGCAAAAAAAAAAAAATATATCGCCCTTCAACCGGAAATGAATAAAATAAAAATGTCAATAATCGGTCGGTCCTCTCGATTCGGGTTGGGTTGCGGTCGTTCGTAAAATTTTATTGCATCCTGTCATCACCTACCTGCCAGCTGATGCTATCTATTTTATTTGGTTTCGCCGTAAGGATAGTTTTATTTCTTTTTTTCGTCGTAGATTATCGTGTGGCCCTGAAAAGGGCCATTTGTGCGTGCCCCGTTGCCGGTAGTACGATGATGACGTCGGAACGAGGCACAGCCGAACGAACATGAGTCGAGTATCCATCCACGTTTCTCACTTTTTCCTCTTCGGCGAAGCGGCCTTTTTCACCTTGACAGGAATGGCTTTGGCTGTCTTGGGTTTGGGTGCTTTGGGTTTTTTAGTCGGACCAGCCTTGTTAGATTTCTTCGCTTTGGAAGGCGATCGGGGTTTCGGGGCGGCTCTAGTTTTCTTTTCTGCCGAGGAGGCGGCCGATTTCTTGGCTTTCGCTGCGGCGGCGGAGGCAGCGACGGCGCTCTTCTTTTCGGCAGCAGTCTTCTTCGCTTTGGGGGAGGCTTGTTTTTTGGCTGTCTTCGAGGAAGCCTTGTCGGAAGTCGTCGCGACGGCGGTACGTTTGGCGGATGATTTTTTCGTCTTGGATGCGGCGGACGAAGCGGGTTTCCTCTTGTCGGAGGCGGAGGCGACTTTGGCACCACCGGAGGTGGACGAGGCGAGCTTGAACGAACCCGACGCGCCCTTACCTTTCGTCTGAACCAGAGATCCCGACGCCACGGCGCCTTTCAGATATTTCTTGATGAAAGGGGCGACCTTTTCGGCGTCGACTTTGTAATTTGCGGCGACGAACTTCTTGATGGCCTGAAGAGACGATCCTCCGCGTTCCTTGAGTCCCTTGATGGCGTTGTTTACCATCTCGGATGTCGGAGGATGGGACGGTTTCGCCCTGGGATTTTTCGCTTTTTTCTCTTTCTTCGCGTGGGATTGAGGGGTGGCAGCGGAACCGGTGGTGACCGATGATGCTGTTTGATTTTCGACGTCGGCCATCTTTCACGTTAAAACGTTAAAAGTTAATAATAATTATTGAAAAAACACTTGCTCACACACGTACACTTCGAGCACCTCGTGAACGAGAATTGAACAAAAAAATTTTCTAAGTCTTTATAAAATAGTCGCCACTGCGGACGGAAGACTGAACGCGCACCGCGTCCGCCGTCGAAGAAATTGCAGGCCTCGGAATCGTTGCCCGCGTGATGGCATCGTCCTCTTTCCTCGATCACCATCGCCACCGTGTGATCAAGCTGGCCGAACTCGGTTTCCGAAGTTTCCCTGGAGATAGCGAAGTTCGTCTCGGAACGTCGGTGGGTTTCGAATCAGGTACACGCCCCTCCAACCACCAGCCCTAAATCCGGGTCGTCACGGTTTCGATTCGGGACCGACGGTTTACGTCGGCGGTGCGGGGTAGACGCGTCGATTCCGGGAATCCATATTTCGTTCGCCGAAATATTGGTCCATCTCTTCCCGGAATACCGCGCCACCTTCTCGATTTTACGACATCTTCGCGTCGCCAAACGCTTCCGAAACGGTCGAAGCACAGAAAGGACCTGGTGTTCGAACCGAGGCAATTCCGACAACAGGATGCCGCGAACCGCCTCTCCGACGTTCAGGTCGATCGTTTTCGGCGGAAGTTGAAACGGGACGAGTCGACGACGGGTCCCGTTGCCGTCCGGACCCTTCGGGACGGCCGAAAGTCCGTCGAGAGGATCATCCGAAAGGAGACGGTCTTCATCGTCCGACCGATGCCGCACCTACGAGTTTTCCGATATTTTCTTCGACGGATCTTCAGGTTTTCTTCCTTTCTTCCGTCTTTCTCTCTTCGTAATTTCGTGTCCGACCTGCGTCGTCCGAAGTCGGGGTGAAGATCGAAGAAAAAACGCCAAAAATAACAACTCGTCAGCCACGCACACCGCGTTCGAATGTCTAACGGTCCAACTTGGATTTTCGAAGATCGCCGAATCCGAGGGACGATAAATAATAATAATAATAATAATAATGGTAATAAATAATAATGTTAATAATAATAATAATGATATGATGATTATAACGATAATTATTATAGATAGGTAAATAGAAACACAGGTCTCCTCTCGAAAATCGGAACTTCCTGATATTACTTACATATTTCGGTCGATCCAAATGTGGGAATCTCGTCGTCGTCGGAGCAAGCAGCGCGGTGGGTGGGGTGAAATTCTGGATTTTCCACCGCCGCCGGCGGTCGAAAAATGTGCGACGCGGGAGATCGCCAGTCCGTCTAGTAGTCTCTCTTGTCGTTAGAGCGTGACGTGGTGGTTGTTGTGGGATTTCCCGTTAGTTCGGTCCGACGTCGGTCGTCAGAGGGTAAGTGCATACGGAAACGAAACGCATCGCGTTTTGATGTTCATATTCGTGCATCGGAATGTTAAAAGCAATATATTTTACACCAACGATCACACCTAAACACCACGGCAACGGCCATACCACGTTGAAAAGCACCGGTTCTCGTCCGATCACCTGGATTCCGCAACGATAGAAGCCAGCAGCAGCCAAATGGAAGCGAGCAGCAAAAGCAGCGAAGCAAGAGCCAGTACTAAAGAGAAGCCGCCACCACCTATCATTATCCATGGATTTGTAGAAAACTTCCACGACCTGAAGCAAATGTTATACAGGAACGTAGGAAAAAACTTCAATGTTAAATTCACAGGGAGGAACACCACCATTTACACACTGAACAAGAGAGACTGGAATAAAGTAAAAGGAATTCTGTCGCAGAACGAAACAAGCTACCACACCTTCACACACAAGGAGGAAAAGACCCACGCCTTCGTCCTGAGGGGCCTGTGCCAAAACCCAGCACCAGAAGAAGTCAAAGCGGCACTTGAAGAAGAGCATAATCTCGTCGCCGAAAAGGTATTTAAAATGCGCACAAAACGCCCCACATTCCTAATAATTACTAACAAAAATGTAAATATCAAAACGTTAGACTCAGAAATTCGCAATCTCCTAAATACCCGAGTTAACTGGGAGCGTCATATAAATAATAAACTAATAACGCAGTGTCACCGTTGCCAGCGCTGGGGGCACGCGACCTCTAATTGTCAAGCAGCAGCTCGATGCCTTAAGTGCGCCGGGCCACATTTCACCTATACGCACACCGAAATAGTACCAAAAGATAAAATAAAATGCGCAAATTGTAATCAAGGACACGTCGCCAACGACACGATATGCCCGGTATACCAAAAACGGATAGAAAACATCAATCTAATTAAAGAGCAACAAAACACTACTAAACACACAGAAACTCTTGTACCTGCCCCCATACCGACCACAAACCCGTGGAACAAAAATAAAACCGAAAATAGCGCGCAAACCTCACAATCGAACAAATCCCCAACAGAAAATAACCAACCCGCGACCGCGACCGCGACCGCGACCGCCACTGGACTATTAACGGAACTTAAAAAACTAAACGAGCTGATTAACATCAACGAAGTAATACGCGCCATCAGCGACCTAAATAAAATGCTGAGCAAAACAGAGTCGAAAGAACAAAAGTTCAATACCATATTAGAATTCTCTGCGAGAATCAACGAATATCATTTTTAATCTAATAATAGGTACCTGGAACGCGAACGGGGTCAGCAGCAAGGTGTCTTCGCTGATCGACTTCATGATGACACACAAAGTCGACGTGATGTCGATCTGTGAGACTAAGCTGACTCCAAGAGATAAATTAAAAATTACAGACTACGTGATATACAGGAAAGACAGACCGGACGCCGTAAACGCGGGCGGGGTCGCTCTACTAATACACAAAAACATACCGCACATAAAAATTAACCAAAACCTAAACAATAACATTGAACTAACAGGAGTAAAACTAACTAACGGCATACACATCTATGCGGCATATAATAAACCATCCAGCAGATTCACGGTAAATGATCTTGACGCAATCTTTAACACGGCAACCAAGGTGATAGTTGCAGGTGACTTTAATTCAAAGCACCCAACGTGGAATTGCAATCGAGCGAATCCCAACGGCAACATGCTCCTCAACTACGCATACGACTCAGACATCAAAATTAACTTCCCAGACCAACACACCCACCATCCCAGTAACAACATGACGCCCACGACAATTGACATAATCTTAACAAAGAATGTCGACGAATTACAAAAACCCGTCTCGCTACCTGAGCTGGACTCAGACCACAACCCCGTCTTAACAATGCTCGGTCAGCAACACAAAGAAAACAGAACAAAGACCGTCGTTAAATTCAAGAAAACCAACTGGCATAAATTCAGAAACGACCTTGACACTGACATTAGAATTAACAATAACATTAACACCATCAGTAACTTAGAAGACGCCGTCGCCAACTTCACGAAAACAGTTAAACACGCGTTAGATATTAACTCACAAAAAATCACACTAAACAATTCAAATAACAATAATTACGTAATCACCCCAGAAATAAGAACTAACATTCAAAATAGAAACAAACTTAACAAAATTTGGCAACGAACAAAAAACCCATTAGTCAAACAACAAATTAACAAGCTTAATCACAATATCAGAAATAAAATCAAAACCAGCAGAAATAAAATATGGGACAAAAAGCTAGAAAATATCAAACCAAACAGTGACGCGCTTTACAAACTAACCAAATTATTAAAGAAAAAACGCGCACCGCTAACCGAAATTGAGGACGGAAATAGAGTCGCAGCTACTGATGCCGAAAAAGCGGATCTGCTCGCAGAATACTACAGTAATGTACACGACCTCAAACTAGAACAGATCAAGCTAACAGATGAACAAAAACAGATAATAGACACGGTAAACAAATTCACGACACACACATATCCCTGCGACGACACTTACTACAAAAATTATATGACAACACCCGAAGAAGTAATACAAACCATCAAAAAATTACCTAACAATAAAGCGCCTGGCGAGGACGAAATTCCAAATATTATCATCAAAAATTTCAGTAGAAAAGCAGTAGTTCAACTACATTACATAATTAACGCCATTTTCAAATTGCAACACTTCCCCTCTCACTGGAAAAACGCAATTGTAATACCGATACCAAAAACAGGGAAGAAAGCGGAGCCAGGCAACTTCAGGCCAATTAGTCTACTCAATACACTCGCGAAGTTGACGGAAAAAATAATTCAAATAAGATTAAATAGACTCGATAAAAAATTAAAACTAACCCGAGATGAGCAATTCGGCTTCCGCCCCGGGCATGACACCAGCCAGCAGGTAGCAAGAATCGTAACTGACGTCACACACAACTATAACAAAAACAAAGTTACAGTAATGGCGCTACTCGACATACAAAAGGCGTTCGACCGCGTATGGGTGCAAGGTTTAACATACAAGCTAATAAAACTCAAATTACCCCCAAATTTCATCAAATTAATTCACTCATATCTCACGAACAGAACCCTTCAGGTAAAAATAGAGAACAAGATGTCAGACAAAAAACCGATTAAAGCAGGAGTACCGCAAGGCTCAATCTTGGGCCCTAAACTTTTCTCAATCTTTATCAACGACCTACCAACCTTTCCAAAAACAAACCTTGCACTCTACGCGGACGACACAGCCATCTACGCGCACTCATTTAACGCCGAAGTCGCAAATCGGCAAGTCCAAATACAGGTGAATCTGCTGGAAAAATTCTTCCAAAAGTGGCTAATCGCAGTCAACCCCGATAAAACAGAGACCATATTATTTTCCAAAAAATTCACTAATACTAAAATAATAACACCACTGAAAGTCGCGAACAAATCAATTAAAACTACCCCGTCAGTAAAATATCTTGGCGTCCACCTAGACACAAGACTAGTTTACCACAAACACATCGACAAAACGATACAAAAAGCAAGAATCACATTAAACTCTGTATACCCACTACTAAACAAAACTAACAAACTAACAATCAAAAACAAGCTCACGATCTATAAAACCATAATAAGACCCATACTAACATACGCATCACCCGTCTGGTGCAACATTTCGGATACAACACTAACCAAAATTCAAAGATTCCAAAACAAATGCCTGCGATTAGCCACAAACTCTAGCCGTTACATCAAAATTAGAGACCTGCATGAGAAAGCCAAAGTAGAAATGATTAGAGATCATATAGACAAGCACTCCGCCCGCTTTTACAAAACTAGACTGGGTCTAAACCCCCTAACGCAAAATATCACAAAAACACACTTACTAATTAACAAAAAAATAAAGCACAAATTACCATACGTAACATTAAAACTTAATAGCAACTGACAAGAACGCAACCAACATTACAGCAGCACCGCACTGGTAGCTGACAGTAGGTAAAGCAACAAAGACCCGCAAACCGGGGGACGCACTTCCGAACCCGGAGATTTCAGGTTTGCGTAAGCGAGACGATCGCTGGCGGTCGCGGGAACGTACGCGCATACCGTGGTAGTAGAACAGGGAAATGTATATGTAATTGTATTAGCTAGAAACGTAGCACTTAAGTATCTGAAAGTTGTACACACATACACTGTAAACAAATAAATTATAAGTAAAGCCCCCAACGGGGGCATGCACTTTATTGTAATCTTACCAATTGTAAAAGATGATTGCCGAACACGGCACATGCTATGTATTATATTAAATTGAATAAACGTCTTAAAATGGAAATGGAATGGAATGGTTCTCGTCCGATCACCGAAGTTAAGCAACGTCGGGCGCGGTCAGTACTTGGATGGGTGACCGCTTGGGAACACCGCGTGCCGTTGCCCCCCAACACTTTTTGTTTTTTTTTGAAATCCATAGCAACCACCGAACCGATTTGTTTTTCGTGCAGGTATTCGGAAACATGCACAGACCCGTATCATGTAGATTCATAGCTTTAAGTACTAGATAATTAAGAAAACAATTTTTTTTGTCGATTAATTGTAAACAATTGCAGAATAAAAACTCGTCAAACGGTAAAGGTTGTCGTTCGATCACCGAAGGTAAGCCACGCGGGCAGCGGTCAGCACTTGGACGGGTGACCGGTTCATTATATTCCTTCCGTGAGTTTAACAAAGATAACATATGCAAATGTCGTAAGTGCGACGAGGAAGACGGCGATCTTTTAATGTAAAAAAAATATATATTAGGTTACGCGTACATGCCACTTTGACTGCTGCTTTATTTTTTTGGTTTTTAAATAATTAGAGATCTGAATTCAACATATCAGTTCTATGTTATAATGGACAGACAATGTTGTATTCTTGGCCCCTAACACGTTAAGACCAACATAAAAACTAGAATAACTTACCATTCGTTAAACGTTAAACAATTTCGAACCACGTTTTTTTGAGCTCGAACAAACTCATAACACAACACTCATTTATTAGTCACTGGACCATTGTAAAACGAGAAGAGAGAAAAACCATGCGAAACTATTTTTAAAACGAAGAGAATAAAGGTTTTAAATGGTAGGGCTGTATGACAGACTTGTCAATTATCGTGGGGGGTACGGCTGAGATTTATGACGAAATCGAGTGGCGCCGGCGGTCGGTCACTTTCACGAAAGAGGTCTAAACAC